>NW_024608782.1:0-80537 GCF_018296145.1 Oncorhynchus tshawytscha | reverse complement strand
TTACCCTGGTCTACCCATCTACTGTCATTATATTACCCTGGTCTACCCTCTACTGTCATTATATTACCCTGGTCTACCATCTACTGTCATTATATTACCCTGGTCTACCATCTACTGTCATTATATTACCCTGGTCTACCATCTACTGTCATTATATTACCCTGGTCTACCATCTACTGTCATTATATTACCCTGGTCTACCATCTACTGTCATTATATTACCCTGTTCTACCATCTACTGTCATTATATTACCCTGGTCTACCATCTACTGTCATTATATTACCCTGGTCTACCATCTACTGTCATTATATTAACCCTGGTCTACCATCTACTGTCATTATATTACCCTGGTCTACCATCTACTGTCATTATATTACCCTGGTCTACCCTCTACTGTCATTATATTACCCTGGTCTACCATCTACTGTCATTATATTACCCTGACCTCTACTGTCATTATATTACCCTGGTCTACCATCTACTGTCATTATAACTAGATTACCATGGTCTACCCTCTAATGTCATTATATTACCCTGGTATACCATCTACTGTCATTATATTGACCTGGTCTACCACCTACTGTCATTATATTAACCTGGTCTACCATCTACTGTCAATATATTACCCTGGTCTACCATCTACTGTCATTATTTTACCCTGGTCTACCATCTACTGTCATTATATTAACCTCTACTGTCATTATATTACCCTGGTCTACCATCTACTCTCATTATATTACCCTGGTATACCATCTACTGTCATTATATTACCCTGGTCTACCATCTACTGTCATTATATTACCCTGGTCTATCTTCTACTGTCATTATATTACCCTGACATACCATCTACTGTCATTATATTACCCTGGTCTACCATCTACTGTCATTATATTACCCTGGTCTACCTTCTACTGTCATTATATTACCCTGACATACCATCTACTGTCATTATATTACCCTGGTCTACCCTCTACTGTCATTATATAACCCTGGTCCACTGTCATTATATTACCCTGGTCTACCATCTACTGTAATTATATTACCCTGGTCTACCTTCTACTGTCATTATATTACCCTGGTCTACCATCTACTGTCATTATATTACACTGGTCTACCCTCTACTGTCATTATATTACCCTGGTCTACCTTCTACTGTCATTATATTACCTGGCCTACCATCTACTGTCATTATATTACCCTGGTCTACCATCTACTGTCATTATATTAACCTCTACCATCTACTGTCATTATATTACCTGGTCTACCATCTCCTGTCATTATATTACCCTGGTCTACCATCTACTGTCATTATATTACCCTGGTATACCATCTACTGTCATTATATTAACCTGGTCTACCATCTACTGTCATTATATTACCCTCTACTGTCATTATGTTACCCTGGTCTACTATCTACTGTCATTATATTACCCTGGTCTACCGTCTACTGTCATTATATTAACCTGGTCTAACCTCTACTGTCATTATATTACCCTGGTCTCCCCTCTACTGTCATTATATTACCCTGGTCTACCATCTACTGTCATTATATTACCCTGGTCTACCATCTACTGTCATTATATTACCCTGGTCTCTACTGTCATTATATTACCCTGGTCTACCATCTACTGTCATTATATTACCCTGGTCTACCATCTACTGTCATTATATTAACCTGGTCTACCATCTACTGTCATTATATTACCCTGGTCTACCATCTACTGTCATTATATTACCCTGGTCTACCATCTACTGTCATTATATTACCGTCTACTGTCATTATATTACCCTGGTCCACCATCTACTGTCATTATATTACCCTGTTCTACTATCTACTGTAATTTTATTACCCTGGTATACAATCTACTGTCACTATATTACCCTGGTCTACCATCTACTGTGACCAAATTACCCTCTACTGTCATTATATTACCCTGGTCTACCATCTACTGTCATTATATTACCCTATTCTACCATGGACTGTCATTGTATTAACCTGGTCTACCCTCTACTGTCATTATATTACCCTGGTCTACTGTCATTATATTACGCTGATCTATCCTCTACTGTCATTATATTACCCTGGTCTACCATCTACTGTCAATATATTACCCTGGTCTACCATCTACTGTCATTATATTACCCTGGTCTACCATCTACTGTCATTATATTACACTGGTCTACCCTCTACTGTCATTATATTACCCTGGTATACCATCTGCTGTCATTATATTACCCTATTCTACCATGGACTGTCATTGTATTAACCTGGTCTACCCTCTACTGTCATTATATTACCCTGGTCTATCTGTCATTATATTACGCTGATCTATCCTCTACTGTCATTATATTACCCTGGTCTACTCTCTACTGTCATTATATTACCCTGGTCTACCATCTACTGTCATTATATTACCCTGTCTACCATCTACTTCATTATATTACCCTGGTCTACCATCTACTGCCATTATATTACCCCTGGTCTACCATCTACTGTCATTATATTACCCTGGTCTACCATCTTCTGTCATTATATTACCCTGGTCTACCATCTACTGTCATTATATTACCCTGGTCTACCATCTACTGTCATTATATTACACTGGTCTACCATCTACTGTCATTATATTACACTGGTCTACCCTCTACTGTCATTATATTACCCTGGTATACCATCTGCTGTCATTATATTACCCTGGTCTACCCTCTACTGTCATTATATTACCCTGGTCTATTACCATCTATCTACTGTCATTATATTACGCTGATCTATCCTCTACTGTCATTATATTACCCTGGTCTACCATCTACTGTCAATATATTACCCTGGTCTACCATCTACTGTCATTATATTACCCTGGTCTCTACTGTCATTATATTACCCTGGTCTACCATCTACTGTCATTATATTACCCTGGTCTACCATCTACTGTCATTATATTAACCTGGTCTACCATCTACTGTCATTATATTAACCTGGTCTACCATCTACTGTCAATATATTACCCTGGTCTACCATCTACTGTCATTATATTACACTGGTCTACCCTCTACTGTCATTATATTACCCTGGTATACCATCTGCTGTCAATATATTACCCTGGTCTACCCTGTACTGTCATTATATTACCCTGGTCTACCATCTACTGTCATTATATTACGCTGATCTATCCTCTACTGTCATTATATTACCCTGGTCTACCATCTACTGTCATTATATTACCCTGGTCTACCATCTACTGTCATTATATTACCCTGGTCTACCATCTACTGTCATTATATTACCCTGGTCTACTCTCTACTGTCATTATATTACCCTGGTCTACCCTCTACTGTCATTATATTACCCTGGTATACCATCTACTGTCATTATATTGACCTGGTCTACCATCTAATGTCATTATATTAACCTGGTCTACCATCTACTGTCAATATATTACCCTGGTCTACCATCTACTGTCATTATATTACACTGGTCTACCCTCTACTGTCATTATATTACCCTGGTATACCATCTGCTGTCAATATATTACCCTGGTCTACCCTGTACTGTCATTATATTACCCTGGTCTACCATCTACTGTCATTATATTACCTGGTCTATCATCTACTGTCATTATATTACCCTGGTCTACCATCTACTGTCATTATATTACCCTGGTCTACCATCTTCTGTCATTATATTACCCTGGTCTACCATCTACTGTCATTATATTACCCTGGTCTACCATCTACTGTCATTATATTACCCTGTTCTACTATCTACTGTCATTATATTACCCTGGTATACAATCTACTGTCATTATATTACCCTGGTCTACCATCTACTGTCATTATATTACCCTCTACTGTGTCATTATATTACCCTGGTCTACCATCTACTGTCATTATATTACCCTGGTCTACCATCTACTGTCATTATATTAACCTGGTCTACCCTCTACTGTCATTATATTACCCTGGTCTACTCTACTGTCATTATATTATCCTGGTCTACCATCTACTGTCATTATATTACCCTGGTCTACCATCTACTGTCATTATATTACCCTGGTCTACCATCTACTGTCATTATATTACCCTGGTCTACCATCTACTGTCATTATATTACCCTGGTCTACCCTCTACTGTCATTATATTACCCTGGTATACCATCTGCTGTCATTATATTACCCTATTCTACCATGGACTGTCATTGTATTAACCTGGTCTACCCTCTACTGTCATTATATTACCCTGGTCTACTGTCATTATATTACGCTGATCTATCCTCTACTGTCATTATATTACCCTGGTCTACTCTCTACTGTCATTATATTACCCTGGTCTACCATCTACTGTCATTATATTACCCTCTACTTTTATTATATTACCCTGGTCTACCATCTACTGCCATTATATTACCCTGGTCTACCATCTACTGTCATTATATTACCCTGGTCTACCATCTTCTGTCATTATATTACCCTGGTCTACCCTCTACTGTCATTATATTACCCTGGTCTACCATCTACTGTCATTATATTACACTGGTCTACCCTCTACTGTCATTATATTACACTGGTCTACCCTCTACTGTCATTATATTACCCTGGTATACCATCTGCTGTCATTATATTACCCTGGTCTACCCTGTACTGTCATTATATTACCCTGGTCTACCATCTACTGTCATTATATTACGCTGATCTATCCTCTACTGTCATTATATTACCCTGGTCTACCATCTACTGTCAATATATTACCCTGGTCTACCATCTACTGTCATTATATTACCCTGGTCTCTACTGTCATTATATTACCCTGGTCTACCATCTACTGTCATTATATTACCCTGGTCTACCATCTACTGTCATTATATTAACCTGGTCTACCATCTACTGTCATTATATTAACCTGGTCTACCATCTACTGTCAATATATTACCCTGGTCTACCATCTACTGTCATTATATTACACTGGTCTACCCTCTACTGTCATTATATTACCCTGGTATACCATCTGCTGTCAATATATTACCCTGGTCTACCCTGTACTGTCATTATATTACCCTGGTCTACCATCTACTGTCATTATATTACGCTGATCTATCCTCTACTGTCATTATATTACCCTGGTCTACCATCTACTGTCATTATATTACCCTGGTCTACCATCTACTGTCATTATATTACCCTGGTCTCTACTGTCATTATATTACCCTGGTTTACCATCTACTGTCATTATATTACCCTGGTATACCATCTACTGTCATGATATTGACCTGGTCTACCATCTAATGTCATAATATTAACCTGATCTACCATCTACTGTCAATATATTACCCTGGTCTACCATCTACTGTCATTATATTACACTGGTCTACCCTCTACTGTCATTATATTACCCTGGTATACCATCTGCTGTCATTATATTACCCTGGTCTACCCTGTACTGTCATTATATTACCCTGGTCTACCATCTACTGTCATTATATTACGCTGATCTATCCTCTACTGTCATTATATTACCCTGGTCTACCATCTACTGTCATTATATTACCCTGGTCTACCATCTACTGTCATTATATTACCCTGGTCTCTACTGTCATTATATTACCCTGGTTTACCATCTACTGTCATTATATTACCCTGTTCTACCATCTTCTGTCAATATATTAACCTGGTCTACCATCTACTGTCAATATATTACACTGGTCTACCATCTACTGTCATAATATTAACCTGGTCTACCATCTACTGTCATTATATTACCCTGGTCTTCCATCTACTGTCATTATACTAACCTGGTCTACCATCTACTGTCATTATATTACCCTGGTCTACCATCTACTGTCATTATATTACCCTGGCCTACCCTCTACTGTCATTATATTACCCTGGTCTACCATCTACTGTCATTATATTACCCTCTACTGTCAATATATTACCCTGGTCTACCATCTACTGTGATTATATTACCCTGGTCTACCATTTACTGTCATTATATTACACTGGTCTACCATCTACTGTCACTATATTACCCTGGTCTAAACTCTACTGCCATTATATTACCCTGGTCTACCATCTACTGTCACTAGATTACACTGGTCTACCCTCTACTGTCATTATATTACCCTGGTATACCATCTACTGTCATTATATTAACCTCTACTGTCATTATATTACCCTGGTCTACCATCTACTGTCATTATATTACCCTGGTCTACCATCTACTGTCACTAGATTACCATGGTCTACCCTCTACTGTCATTATATTACCCTGGTATACCATCTACTGTCATTATATTGACCTGGTCTACCATCTAATGTCAATATATTACCCTGGTCTACCATCTACTGTCATTATTTTACCCTGGTCTACCATCTACTGTCATTATATTAACCTCTACTGTCATTATATTACCCTGGTCTACCATCTACTCTCATTATATTACCCTGGTCTACCATCTACTGTCATTATATTACCCTGGTCTACCATCTACTGTAATTATATTACCCTGGTCTACCTTCTACTGTCATTATATTACCCTGGTATACCATCTACTGTCATTATATTACCCTGGTCTACCATCTACTGTCATTATATTACACTGGTCTACCCTCTACTGTCATTATATTACCCTGGTATACCATCTGCTGTCATTATATTACCCTGGTCTACCCTGTACTGTCATTATATTACCCTGGTCTACCATCTACTGTCATTATATTACACTGATCTATCCTCTACTGTCATTATATTACCCTGGTCTACCATCTACTGTAATTATATTACCCTGGTCTACCTTCTACTGTCATTATATTACCCTGGTATACCATCTACTGTCATTATATTACCCTGGTCTACCATCTACTGTCATTATATTACACTGGTCTACCCTCTACTGTCATTATATTACCCTGGTATACCATCTGCTGTCATTATATTACCCTGGTCTACCCTGTACTGTCATTATATTACCCTGGTCTACCATCTACTGTCATTATATTACACTGATCTATCCTCTACTGTCATTATATTACCCTGGTCTACCATCTACTGTCATTATATTACCCTGGTCTCTACTGTCATTATATTTCCCTGGTTTACCATCTACTGTCATTATATTACCCTGGTATACCATCTACTGTCATGATATTGACCTGGTCTACCATCTAATGTCATTATATTAACCTGGTCTACCATCTACTGTCATTATATTACCCTGGTCTACCATCTACTGTCATTATATTACACTGGTCTACCCTCTACTGTCATTATATTACCCTGGTATACCATCTGCTGTCATTATATTACCCTATTCTACCATGGACTGTCATTGTATTAACCTGGTCTACCCTCTACTGTCATTATATTACCCTGGTCTACTGTCATTATATTACGCTGATCTATCCTCTACTGTCATTATATTACCCTGGTCTACTCTCTACTGTCATTATATTACCCTGGTCTACCATCTACTGTCATTATATTACCCTCTACTTTTATTATATTACCCTGGTCTACCATCTACTGCCATTATATTACCCTGGTCTACCATCTACTGTCATTATATTACCCTGGTCTACCATCTTCTGTCATTATATTACCCTGGTCTACCCTCTACTGTCATTATATTACCCTGGTCTACCATCTACTGTCATTATATTACACTGGTCTACCCTCTACTGTCATTATATTACACTGGTCTACCCTCTACTGTCATTATATTACCCTGGTATACCATCTGCTGTCATTATATTACCCTGGTCTACCCTGTACTGTCATTATATTACCCTGGTCTACCATCTACTGTCATTATATTACGCTGATCTATCCTCTACTGTCATTATATTACCCTGGTCTACCATCTACTGTCAATATATTACCCTGGTCTACCATCTACTGTCATTATATTACCCTGGTCTCTACTGTCATTATATTACCCTGGTCTACCATCTACTGTCATTATATTACCCTGGTCTACCATCTACTGTCATTATATTAACCTGGTCTACCATCTACTGTCATTATAATACCCTGGTCTACCATCTACTGTCATTATATTACCCTGGTCTACCATCTTCTGTCATTATATTACCGTCTACTGTCATTATATTACCCTGGTCCACCATCTACTGTCATTATATTACCCTGTTCTACTATCTACTGTAATTTTATTACCCTGGTATACAATCTACTGTCACTATATTACCCTGGTCTACCATCTACTGTGACCAAATTACCCTCTACTGTCATTATATTACCCTGGTCTACCATCTACTGTCATTATATTACCCTATTCTACCATGGACTGTCATTGTATTAACCTGGTCTACCCTCTACTGTCATTATATTACCCTGGTCTACTGTCATTATATTACGCTGATCTATCCTCTACTGTCATTATATTACCCTGGTCTACTCTCTACTGTCATTATATTACCCTGGTCTACCATCTACTGTCATTATATTACCCTCTACTTTTATTATATTACCCTGGTCTACCATCTACTGCCATTATATTACCCTGGTCTACCATCTACTGTCATTATATTACCCTGGTCTACCATCTTCTGTCATTATATTACCCTGGTCTACCCTCTACTGTCATTATATTACCCTGGTCTACCATCTACTGTCATTATATTACACTGGTCTACCCTCTACTGTCATTATATTACACTGGTCTACCCTCTACTGTCATTATATTACCCTGGTATACCATCTGCTGTCATTATATTACCCTGGTCTACCCTGTACTGTCATTATATTACCCTGGTCTACCATCTACTGTCATTATATTACGCTGATCTATCCTCTACTGTCATTATATTACCCTGGTCTACCATCTACTGTCAATATATTACCCTGGTCTACCATCTACTGTCATTATATTACCCTGGTCTTTACTGTCATTATATTACCCTGGTCTACCATCTACTGTCATTATATTACCCTGTTCTACCATCTTCTGTCATAATATTAACCTGGTCTACCATCTACTGTCATTATATTACCCTGGTCTTCCATCTACTGTCATTATACTAACCTGGTCTACGATCTACTGTCATTATATTACCCTGGTCTACCATCTACTGTCATTATATTACCCTGGCCTACCCTCTACTGTCATTATATTACCCTGGTCTACCATCTACTGTCATTATATTAACCTCTACTGTCATTATATTACCCTGGTCTACCATCTACTGTCATTATATTACCCTGGTCTACCATCTACTGTCACTAGATTACCATGGTCTACCCTCTAATGTCATTATATTACCCTGGTATACCATCGACTGTCATTATATTGACCTGGTCTACCATCTACTGTCATTATATTAACCTGGTCTACCATCTACTGTCAATATATTACCCTGGTCTACCATCTACTGTCATTATTTTACCCTGGTCTACCATCTACTGTCATTATATTAACCTCTACTGTCATTATATTACCCTGGTCTACCATCTACTCTCATTATATTACCCTGGTCTACCATCTACTGTCATTATATTACCCTGGTCTACCATCTACTGTAATTATATTACCCTGGTCTATCTTCTACTGTCATTATATTACCCTGGTATACCATCTACTGTCATTATATTACCCTGGTCTACCATCTACTGTCATTATATTACCCTGGTCTACCTTCTACTGTCATTATATTACCCTGACATACCATCTACTGTCATTATATTACCCTGGTCTACCCTCTACTGTCATTATATTACCCTGGTCTACTGTCATTATATTACCCTGGTCTACCATCTACTGTAATTATATTACCCTGGTCTACCTTCTACTGTCATTATATTACCCTGGTCTACCATCTACTGTCATTATATTACACTGGTCTACCCTCTACTGTCATTATATTACCCTGGTCTACCTTCTACTGTCATTATATTACCCTGGCCTACCATCTACTGTCATTATATTACCCTGGTCTACCATCTACTGTCATTATATCAACCTCAACTGTCATTATATTACCCTGGTCTACCATCTCCTGTCATTATATTACCCTGGTCTACCATCTACTGTCATTATATTACCCTGGTATACCATCTACTGTCCTTATATTAACCTGGTCTACCATCTACTGTCATTATATTACCCTCTACTGTCATTATGTTACCCTGGTCTACTATCTACTGTCATTATATTACACTGGTCTACCCTCTACTGTCATTATATTACCCTGGTCTACCATCTACTGTCATTATATTACGCTGATCTATCCTCTACTGTCATTATATTACCCTGGTCTACCATCTACTGTCAATATATTACCCTGGTCTACCATCTACTGTCATTATATTACCCTGGTCTCTACTGTCATTATATTACCCTGGTCTACCATCTACTGTCATTATATTACCCTGGTCTACCATCTACTGTCATTATATTAACCTGGTCTACCATCTACTGTCATTATAATACCCTGGTCTACCATCTACTGTCATTATATTACCCTGGTCTACCATCTACTGTCATTATATTACCGTCTACTGTCATTATATTACCCTGGTCCACCATCTACTGTCATTATATTACCCTGTTCTACTATCTACTGTAATTTTATTACCCTGGTATACAATCTACTGTCACTATATTACCCTGGTCTACCATCTACTGTGACCAAATTACCCTCTACTGTCATTATATTACCCTGGTCTACCATCTACTGTCATTATATTACCCTATTCTACCATGGACTGTCATTGTATTAACCTGGTCTACCCTCTACTGTCATTATATTACCCTGGTCTACTGTCATTATATTACGCTGATCTATCCTCTACTGTCATTATATTACCCTGGTCTACCATCTACTGTCAATATATTACCCTGGTCTACCATCTACTGTCATTATATTACCCTGGTCTCTACTGTCATTATATTACCCTGGTCTACCATCTACTGTCATTATATTACCCTGTTCTACCATCTTCTGTCATAATATTAACCTGGTCTACCATCTACTGTCATTATATTACCCTGGTCTTCCATCTACTGTCATTATCCTAACCTGGTCTACCATCTACTGTCATTATATTACCCTGGTCTACCATCTACTGTCATTATATTACCCTGGCCTACCCTCTACTGTCATTATATAACCCTGGTCTACCATCTACTGTCATTATATTAACCTCTACTGTCATTATATTACCCTGGTCTACCATCTACTGTCATTATATTACCCTGGTCTACCATCTACTGTCACTAGATTACCATGGTCTACCCTCTAATGTCATTATATTACCCTGGTATACCATCGACTGTCATTATATTGACCTGGTCTACCATCTACTGTCATTATATTAACCTGGTCTACCATCTACTGTCAATATATTACCCTGGTCTACCATCTACTGTCATTATTTTACCCTGGTCTACCATCTACTGTCATTATATTAACCTCTACTGTCATTATATTACCCTGGTCTACCATCTACTCTCATTATATTACCCTGGTCTACCATCTACTGTCATTATATTACCCTGGTCTACCATCTACTGTAATTATATTACCCTGGTCTATCTTCTACTGTCATTATATTACCCTGGTATACCATCTACTGTCATTATATTACCCTGGTCTACCATCTACTGTCATTATATTACCCTGGTCTACCTTCTACTGTCATTATATTACCCTGACATACCATCTACTGTCATTATATTACCCTGGTCTACCCTCTACTGTCATTATATTACCCTGGTCTACTGTCATTATATTACACTGGTCTACCCTCTACTGTCATTATATTACCCTGGTCTACCTTCTACTGTCATTATATTACCCTGGTCTACCATCTACTGTCATTATATTACCCTGGTCTACCATCTACTGTCATTATATTACCCTGGTCTACCTTCTACTGTCATTATATTACCCTGGCCTACCATCTACTGTCATTATATTACCCTGGTCTACCATCTACTGTCATTATATCAACCTCAACTGTCATTATATTACCCTGGTCTACCATCTCCTGTCATTATATTACCCTGGTCTACCATCTACTGTCATTATATTACCCTGGTATACCATCTACTGTCCTTATATTAACCTGGTCTACCATCTACTGTCATTATATTACCCTGGTCTACCATCTACTGTCATTATATTACCCTGGTCTACCTTCTACTGTCATTATATTACCCTGACATACCATCTACTGTCATTATATTACCCTGGTCTACCCTCTACTGTCATTATATTACCCTGGTCTACTGTCATTATATTACCCTGGTCTACCATCTACTGTCATTATATTACCCTGGTCTACCTTCTACTGTCATTATATTACCCTGGTCTACCATCTACTGTCATTATATTACACTGGTCTACCCTCTACTGTCATTATATTACCCTGGTCTACCTTCTACTGTCATTATATTACCCTGGCCTACCATCTACTGTCATTATATTACCCTGGTCTACCATCTACTGTCATTATATTAACCTCAACTGTCTTTATATTACCCTGGTCTACCATCTACTGTCACTATATTACCCTGGTCTACCATCTACTGTCATTATATTACCCTGGTATACCATCTACTGTCATTATATTACCCTGGTCTACCATCTACTGTCATTATATTACCCTCTACTGTCATTATATTACCCTGGTCTACCATCTACTGTCATTATTTTACCCTGATCTACCCTCTACTGTCATTATATTACCCTGCTCTACCATCTACTGTAATTATATTACCCTGGTCTACCATCTACTGTCATTATATTACCCTGTTCTAACTTCTACTGTCATTATATTACCCTGGTCTACCATCTACTGTCATTATATTACCCTGGTCTACCATCTACTGTCATTATATTACCCTGGTCTACCATCTACTGTCATTATATTACCCTGGTCTACCATCTACTGTCATTATATTAACCTAGTCTACCATCTACTGTCACTATATTACCCTGGTCTACCATCTACTGTCATTATATTACCCTGGTCTACCATCTACTGTCATTATATTACCCTGGTCTACCCTGTCATTATATTACCCTGGTCCACCATCTACTGTCATTATATTACCCTGTTCTACCATCTACTGTCATTATATTACCCTGGTCTACCATCTACTGTCATTATATTACCCTGGTCTACCATCTACTGTCATTATATTACCCTGGTCTACCATCTACTGTCATTATATTACCCTGGTCTCTACTGTCATTATATTACCCTGGTCTACCATCTACTGTCATTATATTACCCTGGTCTACTCTCTACTGTCATTATATTACCCTGGTCTACCATCTACTGTCATTATATTACCCTCTACTTTTATTATATTACCCTGGTCTACCATCTACTGTCATTATATTACCCTGGTCTACCATCTACTGTCATTGTATTACCCTGGTCTACCCTCTACTGTCATTATATTACCCTGGTCTACTCTCTACTGTCATTATATTACCCTGGTATACCATCTGCTGTCATTATATTACCCTGGTCATCCCTATACTGTCATTATATTACACTGGTCTACCCTCTACTGTCATTATATTACCCTGGTATACCATCTGCTGTCATTATATTACCCTGGTCTACCCTGTACTGTCATTATATTACCCTGGTCTACCATCTACTGTCATTATATTACGCTGATCTATCCTCTACTGTCATTATATTACCCTGGTCTACCATCTACTGTCAATATATTACCCTGGTCTACCATCTACTGTCATTATATTACCCTGGTCTTTACTGTCATTATATTACCCTGGTCTACCATCTACTGTCATTATATTACCCTGGTCTACCATCTTCTGTCATTATATTACCTGGTCTACCATCTACTGTCATTATATTACCCTGGTCTTCCATCTACTGTCATTATATTACCCTGGTCTACCATCTAACCTGGTCTACCATCTACTGTCATTATATTACCCTGGTCTACCATCTACTGTCATTATATTACCCTGGTCTACCCTCTACTGTCATTATATTACCCTGGTCTACCATCTACTGTCATTATATTACCCTCTACCATCTACTGTCATTATATTACCCTGGTCTACCATCTACTGTCATTATATTACCCTACGCTCCCCTGGTCTACCATCTACTGTCATTATATTACCATGGTCTACCCTCTACTGTCATTATATTACCCTGGTATACCATCTACTGTCATTATATTGACCTGGTCTACCACCTACTGTCATTATATTAACCTGGTCTACCATCTACTGTCAATATATTACCCTGGTCTACCATCTACTGCCATTATATTACCCTGGTCTAACATCTACTGTCATTATATTAACCTGGTCTACCATCTACTGTCATTATATTACCCTGGTCCACCATCTACTGTCATTATATTACCCTGGTCTACAATCTACTGTCATTATATTACCCTGGTCTATCATCTACTGTAATTATATTACCCTGGTCTATCATCTACTGTAATTATATTACCCTGGTCTACCATCTACTGTCATTATATTACCCTGGCCTACCCTCTTACTGTCATTATATTATCCTGGTCTACCCTCTACTGTCATGATATTACCCTGGAAAACCATCTACTGTCATTATATTACCCTGGCCTACCCTCTTACTGTCATTATATTACCCTGGTCTACTGTCATTTATATTACCCTGGTCTACCATCTACTGTAATTATATTACCCTGGTCTACCTTCTACTGTCATTATATTACCTGGTCTACCATCTACTGTCATTATATTACACTGGTCTACCCTCTACTGTCATTATATTACCCTGGTCTACCTTCTACTGTCATTATATTACCCTGGTCTACCATCTACTGTCATTATATTACCTGGTCTACCATCTACTGTCATTATATCAACCTCAACTGTCATTATATTACCCTGGTCTACCATCTCCTGTCATTATATTACCTGGTCTACCATCTACTGTCATTATATTACCTGGTATACCATCTACTGTCATTATATTACCCTGGTCTACCATCTACTGTCATTATATTACCCTCTACTTTTATTATATTACCCTGGTCTACCATCTACTGTCATTATATTACCCTCTACTTTTATTATATTACCCTGGTCTACCATCTACTGTCATTATATTACGCTGATCTATCCTCTACTGTCATTATATTACCCTGGTCTACCATCTACTGTCAATATATTACCCTGGTCTACCATCTACTGTCATTATATTACCCTGGTCTCTACTGTCATTATATTACCCTGGTCTACCATCTACTGTCATTATATTACCCTGGTCTACCATCTACTGTCATTATATTAACCTGGTCTACCATCTACTGTCATTATAATACCTGGTCTACCATCTACTGTCATTATATTACCCTGGTCTACCATCTACTGTCATTATATTACCGTCTACTGTCATTATATTACCCTGGTCCACCATCTACTGTCATTATATTACCCTGTTCTACTATCTACTGTCATTTTATTACCCTGGTATACAATCTACTGTCACTATATTACCCTGGTCTACCATCTACTGTCACCAAATTACCCTCTACTGTCATTATATTACCCTGGTCTACCATCTACTGTCATTATATTACCCTATTCTACCATGGACTGTCATTGTATTAACCTGGTCTACCCTCTACTGTCATTATATTACCCTGGTCTACTGTCATTATATTACGCTGATCTATCCTCTACTGTCATTATATTACCCTGGTCTACCATCTACTGTCAATATATTACCCTGGTCTACCATCTACTGTCATTATATTACCCTGGTCTCTACTGTCATTATATTACCCTGGTCTACCATCTACTGTCATTATATTACCCTGTTCTACCATCTTCTGTCATAATATTAACCCTGGTCTACCATCTACTGTCATTATATTACCTGGTCTTCCATCTACTGTCATTATATTAACCTGGTCTACCATCTACTGTCATTATATTACCCTGGTCTACCATCTACTGTCATTATATTACCTGGTCTACCCTCTACTGTCATTATATAACCCTGGTCTACCATCTACTGTCATTATATTAACCCTCTACTGTCATTATATTACCTGGTCTACCATCTACTGTCATTATATTACCCTGGTCTACCATCTACTGTCACTATATTACCATGGTCTACCCTCTAATGTCATTATATTACCCTGGTCTACCATCTACTGTCATTATATTGACCTGGTCTACCATCTACTGTCATTATATTAACCTGGTCTACCATCTACTGTCAATATATTACCCTGGTCTACCATCTACTGTCATTATTTTACCCTGGTCTACCATCTACTGTCATTATATTAACCTCTACTGTCATTATATTACCCTGGTCTACCATCTACTGTCATTATATTACCCTGGTCTACCATCTACTGTCATTATATTACCTGGTCTACCATCTACTGTAATTATATTACCCTGGTCTATCTTCTACTGTCATTATATTACCCTGGTATACCATCTACTGTCATTATATTACCCTGGTCTACCATCTACTGTCATTATATTACCCTGGTCTACCTTCTACTGTCATTATATTACCCTGACATACCATCTACTGTCATTATATTACCTGGTCTACCCTCTACTGTCATTATATTACCCTGGTCTACTGTCATTATATTACCCTGGTCTACCATCTACTGTCATTATATTACCCTGGTCTACCCTCTACTGTCATTATATTACCCTGGTCTACTGTCATTATATTACACTGGTCTACCCTCTACTGTCATTATATTACCCTGGTCTACCTTCTACTGTCATTATATTACCCTGGCCTACCATCTACTGTCATTATATTACCCTGGTCTACCATCTACTGTCATTATATTAACCTCAACTGTCTTTATATTACCCTGGTCTACCATCTACTGTCACTAGATTACCATGGTCTACCCTCTACTGTCATTATATTACCCTGGTATACCATCTACTGTCATTATATTGACCTGGTCTACCATCTACTGTCAATATATTACCCTGGTCTACCATCTACTGTCATTATTTTACCCTGGTCTATCTTCTACTGTCATTATATTACCCTGACATACCATCTACTGTCATTATATTACCCTGGTCTACCCTCTACTGTCATTATATTAACCTCTACTGTCATGATATTACCCTGGTCTACCATCTACTGTCATTATGTTAACCTGGTCTACCATCTACTGTCATTATATTACCCTGGTCTACCATCTACTGTCATTATATTACACTGGTCTACCCTCTACTGTCATTATATTACCCTGGTCTACCTTCTACTGTCATTATATTACCCTGGTCTACCATCTACTGTCATTATATTACCCTGGTCTACCATCTACTGTCATTATATCAACCTCAACTGTCATTATATTACCCTGGTCTACCATCTCCTGTCATTATATTACCCTGGTCTACCATCTACTGTCATTATATTACCCTGGTATACCATCTACTGTCCTTATATTAACCTGGTCTACCATCTACTGTCATTATATTACCCTCTACTGTCATTATGTTACCCTGGTCTACTATCTACTGTCATTATATTACACTGATCTACCCTCTACTGTCATTATATTACCCTGGTCTACCATCTACTGTCATTATATTACGCTGATCTATCCTCTACTGTCATTATATTACCCTGGTCTACCATCTACTGTCAATATATTACCCTGGTCTACCATCTACTGTCATTATATTACCCTGGTCTCTACTGTCATTATATTACCCTGGTCTACCATCTACTGTCATTATATTACCCTGGTCTACCATCTACTGTCATTATATTAACCTGGTCTACCATCTACTGTCATTATAATACCCTGGTCTACCATCTACTGTCATTATATTACCCTGGTCTACCATCTACTGTCATTATATTACTGTCTACTGTCATTATATTACCCTGGTCCACCATCTACTGTCATTATATTACCCTGTTCTACTATCTACTGTAATTTTATTACCCTGGTATACAATCTACTGTCACTATATTACCCTGGTCTACCATCTACTGTGACCAAATTACCCTCTACTGTCATTATATTACCCTGGTCTACCATCTACTGTCATTATATTACCCTATTCTACCATGGACTGTCATTGTATTAACCTGGTCTACCCTCTACTGTCATTATATTACCCTGGTCTACTGTCATTATATTACGCTGATCTATCCTCTACTGTCATTATATTACCCTGGTCTACCATCTACTGTCAATATATTACCCTGGTCTACCATCTACTGTCATTATATTACCCTGGTCTCTACTGTCATTATATTACCCTGGTCTACCATCTACTGTCATTATATTACCCTGTTCTACCATCTTCTGTCATAATATTAACCTGGTCTACCATCTACTGTCATTATATTACCCTGGTCTTCCATCTACTGTCATTATACTAACCTGGTCTACCATCTACTGTCATTATATTACCCTGGTCTACCATCTACTGTCGTTATATTACCCTGGCCTACCCTCTACTGTCATTATATAACCCTGGTCTACCATCTACTGTCATTATATTAACCTCTACTGTCATTATATTACCCTGGTCTACCATCTACTGTCATTATATTACCCTGGTCTACCATCTACTGTCACTAGATTACCATGGTCTACCCTCTAATGTCATTATATTACCCTGGTATACCATCGACTGTCATTATATTGACCTGGTCTACCATCTACTGTCATTATATTAACCTGGCCTACCATCTACTGTCAATATATTACACTGGTCTACCATCTACTGTCATTATTTTACCCTGGTCTACCATCTACTGTCATTATATTAACCTCTACTGTCATTATATTACCCTGGTCTACCATCTACTCTCATTATATTACCCTGGTCTACCATCTACTGTCATTATATTACCCTGGTCTACCATCTACTGTAATTATTTTACACTGGTCTATCTTCTACTGTCATTATATTACCCTGGTATACCATCTACTGTCATTATATTACCCTGGTCTACCATCTACTGTCATTATATTACCCTGGTCTACCTTCTACTGTCATTATATTACCCTGACATACCATCAACTGTCATTATATTACCCTGGTCTACCCTCTACTGTCATTATATTACCCTGGTCTACTGTCATTATATTACCTGGTCTACCATCTACTGTAATTATATTACCCTGGTCTACCTTCTACTGTCATTATATTACCCTGGTCTACCATCTACTGTCATTATATTACACTGGTCTACCCTCTACTGTCATTATATTACCCTGGTCTACCTTCTACTGTCATTATATTACCCTGGCCTACCATCTACTGTCATTATATTACCTGGTCTACCATCTACTGTCATTATATCAACCTCAACTGTCATTATATTACCCTGGTCTACCATCTCCTGTCATTATATTACCCTGGTCTACCATCTACTGTCATTATATTACCCTGGTATACCATCTACTGTCATTATATTAACCTGGTCTACCATCTACTGTCATTATATTACACTCTACTGTCATTATGTTACCCTGGTCTACTATCTACTGTCATTATATTACAATGGTATACCCTCTACTGTCATTATATTACCCTGGTCTACCATCTACTGTCATTATATTACGCTGATCTATCCTCTACTGTCATTATATTACCCTGGTCTACCATCTACTGTCAATATATTACCCTGGTCTACCATCTACTGTCATTATATTACCCTGGTCTCTACTGTCATTATATTACCCTGGTCTACCATCTACTGCCATTATATTACCCTGGTCTACCATCTACTGTCATTATATTAACCTGGTCTACCATCTACAGTCATTATAATACCCTGGTCTACCATCTATTGTCAATATATTACCCAGGTCTACCATCTACTGTCATTATATTACCGTCTACTGTCATTATATTACCCTGGTCCACCATCTACTGTCATTATATTACCCTGTTCTACTATCTACTGTAATTTTATTACCCTGGTATACAATCTACTGTCACTATATTACCCTGGTCTACCATCTACTGTGACCAAATTACCCTCTACTGTCATTATATTACCCTGGTCTACCATCTAATGTCATTATATTACCTTATTCTACCATGGACTGTTATTGTATTAACCTGGTCTACCCTCTACTGTCATTATATTACCCTGGTCTACTGTCATTATATTACGCTGATCTATCCTCTACTGTCATTATATTACCCTGGTCTACTCTCTACTGTCATTATATTACCCTGGTCTACCATCTACTGTCATTATATTACCCTCTACTTTTATTATATTACCCTGGTCTACCATCTACTGTCATTATATTACCCTGGTCTACAATCTTCTGTCATTATATTACCCTGGTCTACCCTCTACTGTCATTATATTACCCTGGTCTACCATCTACTGTCATTCTATTACACTGGTCTACCCTCTACTGTCATTATATTACACTGGTCTACCCTCTACTGTCATTATATTACCCTGGTATACCATCTGCTGTCATTATATTACCCTGGTCTACCCTGTACTGTCATTATATTACCCTGGTCTACCATCTACTGTCATTATATTACGCTGATCTATCCTCTACTGTCATTATATTACCCTGGTCTACCATCTACTGTCAATATATTACCCTGGTCTACCATCTACTGTCATTATATTACCCTGGTCTCTACTGTCATTATATTACCCTGGTCTACCATCTACTGTCATTATATTACCCTGTTCTACCATCTTCTGTCATAATATTAACCTGGTCTACCATCTACTGTCATTATAGTACCCTGGTCTTCCATCTACTGTAACTATACTAACCTGGTCTACCATCTACTGTCATTATATTACCCTGGTCTACCATCTACTGTCATTATATTACCCTGGCCTACCCTCTACTGTCATTATATTACCCTGGTCTACCATCTACTGTCATTATATTAACCTCTACTGTCATTATATTACCCTGGTCTAGCATCTACTGTCATTATATTACCCTGGTCTACCATCTACTGTCACTAGATTACCATGGTCTACCCTCTAATGTCATTATATTACCCTGGTATACCATCGACTGTCATTATATTGACCTGGTCTACCATCTACTGTCATTATATTAACCTGGTCTACCATCTACTGTCATTATTTTACCCTGGTCTACCATCTACTGTTATTATATTAACCTCTACTGTCATTATATTACCCTGGTCTACCATCTACTCTCATTATATTACCCTGGTCTACCATCTACTGTCATTATATTACCCTGGTCTACCATCTACTGTAATTATATTACCCTGGTCTATCTTCTACTGTCATTATATTACCCTGGTATACCATCTACTGTCATTATATTACCCTGGTCTACCATCTACTGTCATTATATTACCCTGGTCTACCTTCTACCGCCATTATATTACCTGGTCTACTGTCATTATATTACCTGACATACCATCTACTGTCATTATATTACCCTGGTCTACCCTCTACTGTCATTATATTACCCTGGTCTACTGTCATTATATTACCCTGGTCTACCATCTACTGTAATTATATTACCCTGGTCTACCTTCTACTGTCATTATATTACCCTGGTCTACAATCTACTGTCATTATATTACACTGGTCTACCCTCTACTGTCATTATATTACCCTGGTCTACCTTCTACTGTCATTATATTACCCTAGCCTACCATCTACTGTCATTATATTACCCTGGTCTACCATCTCCTGTCATTATATTACCCTGGTCTACCATCTACTGTCATTATATTACCCTGGTATACCATCTACTGTCATTATATTAACCTGGTCTACCATCTACTGTCATTATATTACCCTCTACTGTCATTATGTTACCCTGGTCTACTATCTACTGTCATTATATTACACTGGTCTACCCTCTACTGTCATTATATTACCCTGGTCTACCATCTACTGTCATTATATTACAATTTTCTACCTTCTACTGTCATTATATTAACCTGGTCTACAACCTACTGTCAATATATTACCCTGTTCTACCATCTACTGTCAGTATATTACCCTGGTCTAAACTCTACTGCCATTATGTTACCCTGGTCTACCATCTACTGTCACTAGATTACACTGGTCTACCATCTACTGTCATTAAATTAACCTGGTCTACCATACACTGTCATGATATTACCCTGGTCTAACATCTACTGTCATTATATTAACCTGGTCTACCATCTACTGTCATTATAATACCCTGGTCTACCATCTACTGTCATTATATTACCCTGGTCTACCCTCTACTGTCATTATATTCCCCTGTCTACCATCTACTGTCATTATATTACCCTGGTCTACCATCTACTGTCATTATATTACACTGGTCTACCATCTAATGTCATTATATTATCCTGGTCTACCATCTACTGCCATTATATTACCCTGGTCTACCATCTACCATCATTATATTACCCTGGTCTACCATCTACTGTCATTATATTAACCTGGTCTACCATCTACTGTCATTATAATACCCTGGTCTACCATCTACTGTCATTATATTACCCTGGTCTACCCTCTACTGTCATTATATTCCCCTGTCTACCATCTACTGTCATTATATTACCGTCTACTGTCATTATATTACCCTGGTCTACCATCTACTGTCATTATATTACACTGGTCTACCATCTAATTTCATTATATTATCCTGGTCTACCATCTACTGCCATTATATTACCCTGGTCTACCATCTACCGTCATTATATTACCCTGGTCTACCATCTACTGTCATTTTATTACCCTGGTATACAATCTACTGGCACTATATTACCCTGGTCTACCATCTACTGTGACCAAATTACCCTCTACTGTCATTATATTACCCTATTCTACCATGCACTTTCATGGTATTAACCTGGTCTACCCTCTACTGTCATTATATTACCCTGGTCTACTGTCATTATATTACGCTGATCTATCCTCTACTGTCATTATATTACCCTGGTCTACTCTCTACTGTCATTATATTACCCTGGTCTACCATCTACTGTCATTATATTACCCTCTACTTTTATTATATTACCCTGGTCTACCATCTACTGCCATTATATTACCCTGGTCTACCATCTACTGTCATTATATTACCCTGGTCTACCATCGACTGTAATTATATTACCCTGGTCTACCTTCTACTGTCATCATATTACCCTGGTATACCATCTACTGTCATTATATTACCCTGGTCTACCATCTACTGTCATTATATTACCCTGGTCTACCTTCTACTGTCATTATATTACCCTGACATACCATCTACTGTCATTATATTACACTGGTCTACCCTCTACTGTCATTATATTACCCTGGTCTACCATCTACTGTAATTATATTACCCTGGTCTACCTTCTACTGTCATTATATTACCCTGGTCTACCATCTACTGTCATTATATTACACTGGTCTACCCTCTACTGTCATTATATTACCCTGGTCTACCTTCTACTGTCATTATATTACCCTGGCCTACCATCTACTGTCATTATATTACCCTAGTCTACCATCTACTGTCATTATATTAACCTCAACTGTCATTATATTACCCTGGTCTACCATCTCCTGTCATTATATTACCCTGGTCTACCATCTACTGTCATTATATTACCCTGGTATACCATCTACTGTCATTATATTAACCTGGTCTACCATCTACTGTCATTATATTACCCTCTACTGTCATTATGTTACCCTGGTCTACTATCTACTCTCATTATATTACACTGGTCTACCCTCTACTGTCATTATATTACCCTGGTCTACCATCTACTGTCATTATATTACAATTTTCTACCTTCTACTGTCATTATATTAACCTGGTCTACCTTCTACTGTCATTATATTACCCTGTTCTACCATCTACTGTCAGTATATTACCCTGGTCTAAACTCTACTGCCATTATGTTACCCTGGTCTACCGTCTACTGTCACTAGATTACACTGGTCTACCATCTACTGTCATTATATTAACCTGGTCTACCATCTACTGTCATTATAATACCCTGGTCTACCATCTACTGTCATTATATTACCCTGGTCTACCCTCTACTCTCATTATATTCCCCTGTCTACCATCTACTGTCATTATATTACCGTCTACTGTCATTATATTACCCTGGTCTACCATCTACTGTCATTATATTACACTGGTCTACCATCTACTGTCATTATAATACCCTGGTCTACCATCTACTGTCATTATATTACCCTGGTCTACCCTCTACTCTCATTATATTCCCCTGTCTACCATCTACTGTCATTATATTACCGTCTACTGTCATTATATTACCCTGGTCTACCTTCTACTGTCATTATATTACCCTGGTCTACTGTCATTATATTACGCTGATCTATCCTCTACTGTCATTATATTACCCTGGTCTACTCTCTACTGTCATTATATTACCCTGGTCTACCATCTACTGTCATTATATTACCCTCTACTTTTATTATATTACCCTGGTCTACCATCTACTGCCATTATATTACCCTGGTCTACCCTCTACTCTCATTACATCCCCCTGTCTACCATCTTCTGTCATTATATTACCGTCTACTGTCATTATATTACCCTGGTCTACCATCTACCGTCATTATATTACCCTGGTCTACCATCTACTGTCATTATATTAACCTGGTCTACCATCTACTGTCATTATATTACCCTGGTCTACCATCTACTGTCATTATATTACCCTGTTCTACTATCTACTGTCATTTTATTACCCTGGTATACAATCTACTGTCACTATATTACCCTGGTCTACCATCTACTGTCATTATATTACAATTTTCTACCTTCTACTGTCATTATATTAACCTGGTCTACAACCTACTGTCAATATATTACCCTGTTCTACCATCTACTGTCAGTATATTACCCTGGTCTAAACTCTACTGCCATTATGTTACCCTGGTCTACCATCTACTGTCACTAGATTACACTGGTCTACCATCTACTGTCATTATATTAACCTGGTCTACCATACACTGTCATGATATTACCCTGGTCTACCATCTACTGTCATTATATTACCCTGGTCTACCCTCTACTCTCATTACATTCCCCTGTCTACCATCTACTGTCATTATATTACCGTCTACTGTCATTATATTACCCTGGTCTACCATCTACTGTCATTATATTACACTGGTCTACCATCTAATGTCATTATATTATCCTGGTCTACCATCTACTGCCATTATATTACCCTGGTCTACCATCTACCGTCATTATATTACCCTGGTCTACCATCTACTGTCATTATATTAACCTGGTCTACCATCTACTGTCATTATATTACCCTGGTCTACCATCTACTGTCATTATATTACCCTGTTCTACTATCTACTGTCATTTTATTACCCTGGTATACAATCTACTGTCACTATATTACCCTGGTCTACAATCTACTGTGACCAAATTACCCTCTACTGTCATTATATTACCCTGGTCTACCATCTACTGTCATTATATTACCCTATTCTACCATGGACTGTCATTGTATTAACCTGGTCTACCTTCTACTGTCATTATATTACCCTGGTCTACTGTCATTATATTACGCTGATCTATCCTCTTCTGTCATTATATTACCCTGGTCTACTCTCTACTGTCATTATATTACCCTGGTCTACTGTCATTAAATTACGCTGATCTATCCTCTACTGTCATTATATTACCCTGGTCTACTCTCTACTGTCATTATATTACCCTGGTCTACCATCTACTGTCATTATATTACCCTCTACTTTTATTATATTACCCTGGTCTACCATCTACTGCCATTATATTACCCTGGTCTACCATCTACTGTCATTGTATTACCCTGGTCTCTACTGTCATTATATTACCCTGGTATACCATCTACTGTCATTATATTAACCTCTACTGTCATTATATTACCCTGGTCTACCATCTACTGTCATTATATTACCCTGGTCTACCATCTACTGTCACTAGATTACCATGGTCTACCCTCTACTGTCATTATATTACCCTGGTATACCATCTACTGTCATTATATTGACCTGGTCTACCATCTACTGTCATTATATTAACCTGGTCTACCATCTACTGTCAATATATTACCCTGGTCTACCATCTACTGTCATTATATTACCCTGGTCTACCATCTACTCTCATTATATTACCCTGGTCTACCATCTACTGTCATTATATTACCCTGGTCTACCATCTACTGTAATTATATTACCCTGGTCTACCTTCTACTGTCATTATATTACCCTGGTATACCATCTACTGTCATTATATTACCCTGGTCTACCATCTACTGTCATTATATTACCCTGACATACCATCTACTGTCATTATATTACACTGGTCTACCATCTACTGTAATTATATTAGCCTGGTCTACCTTCTACTGTCATTATATTACCCTGGTCTACCATCTACTGTCATTATATTACACTGGTCTACCCTCTACTGTCATTATATTACCCTGGTCTACCTTCTACTGTCATTATATTACCCTGGCCTACCATCTACTGTCATTATATTACCCTAGTCTACCATCTACTGTCATTATATTAACCTCAACTGTCATTATATTACCCTGGTCTACCATCTCCTGTCATTATATTACCCTGGTCTACCATCTACTGTCATTATATTACCCTGGTATACCATCTACTGTCATTATATTAACCTGGTCTACCATCTACTGTCATTATATTACCCTCTACTGTCATTATGTTACCCTGGTCTACTATCTACTGTCATTATATTACACTGGTCTACCCTCTACTGTCATTATATTACCCTGGTCTACCATCTACTGTCATTATATTACAATTTTCTACCTTCTACTGTCATTATATTAACCTGGTCTACAACCTACTGTCAATATATTACCCTGGTCTAAACTCTACTGCCAATTATGTTACCCTGGTCTACCATCTACTGTCATTATATTACCCTGGTCTACCCTCTACTGTCATTATATTCCCCTGTCTACCATCTACTGTCATTATATTACCGTCTACTGTCATTATATTACCCTGGTCTACCATCTACTGTCATTATATTACACTGGTCTACCATCTAATGTCATTATATTATCCTGGTCTACCATCTACTGCCATTATATTACCCTGGTCTACCATCTACCGTCATTATATTACCCTGGTCTACCATCTACTGTCATTATATTAACCTGGTCTACCATCTACTGTCATTATAATACCCTGGTCTACCATCTACTGTCATTATATTACCCTGGTCTACCCTCTACTGTCATTATATTCCCCTGTCTACCATCTACTGTCATTATATTACCGTCTACTGTCATTATATTACCCTGGTCTACCATCTACTGTCATTATATTACACTGGTCTACCATCTAATTTCATCATATTATCCTGGTCTACCATCTACTGCCATTATATTACCCTGGTCTACCATCTACCGTCATTATATTACCCTGGTCTACCATCTACTGTCATTTTATTACCCTGGTATACAATCTACTGGCACTATATTACCCTGGTCTACCATCTACTGTGACCAAATTACCCTCTACTGTCATTATATTACCCTATTCTACCATGCACTTTCATGGTATTAACCTGGTCTACCCTCTACTGTCATTATATTACCCTGGTCTACTGTCATTATATTACGCTGATCTATCCTCTACTGTCATTATATTACCCTGGTCTACTCTCTACTGTCATTATATTACCCTGGTCTACCATCTACTGTCATTATATTACCCTCTACTTTTATTATATTACCCTGGTCTACCATCTACTGCCATTATATTACCCTGGTCTACCATCTACTGTCATTATATTACCCTGGTCTACCATCGACTGTAATTATATTACCCTGGTCTACCTTCTACTGTCATTATATTACCCTGGTATACCATCTACTGTCATTATATTACCCTGGTCTACCATCTACTGTCATTATATTACCCTGGTCTACCTTCTACTGTCATTATATTACCCTGACATACCATCTACTGTCATTATATTACACTGGTATACCCTCGACTGTCATTATATTACCCTGGTCTACCATCTACTGTAATTATATTACCCTGGTCTACCTTCTACTGTCATTATATTACCCTGGTCTACCATCTACTGTCATTATATTACACTAGTCTACCCTCTACTGTCATTATATTACCCTGGTCTACCTTCTACTGTCATTATATTACCCTGGCCTACCATCTACTGTCATTATATTACCCTAGTCTACCATCTACTGTCATTATATTAACCTCAACTGTCATTATATTACCCTGGTCTACCATCTCCTGTCATTATATTACCCTGGTCTACCATCTACTGTCATTATATTACCCTGGTATACCATCTACTGTCATTATATTAACCTGGTCTACCATCTACTGTCATTATATTACCCTCTACTGTCATTATGTTACCCTGGTCTACTATCTACTCTCATTATATTACACTGGTCTACCATCTACTGTCATTATATTACCCTGGTCTACCATCTACTGTCATTATATTACCCTGGTCTACCATCTACTGTCATTATATTACCCTGGTCTACCATCTACTGTCACTATATTACCCTGCTCTACCATCTACTGTCATTATATTAACCTGGTCTACCATCTACTGTGACCAAATTACCCTCTACTGTCATATATATTACCCTGGTCTACCATCTACTGTCATTATATTACCCTGTTCTACCATCGACTGTCATTGTAATACCCTGGCCTACCCTCTACTGTCATTATTTTACCCTGGTCTACTGTCATTATATTACCCTGTTCTACCATCTACTGTCATTATATTACCCTGGTCGACCATCCCCTGTCATTACATTTCCCTGGTCTAAACTCTACTGTCATTATATTACCCTGGTCTACCATCTACTGTCAATATATTTCCCTGATCTACCATCCCCTGTTATTATATTACCCTGGTCTAAACTCTACTGTCATTATATTACCCTGTTCTACCATCTACTGTCATTATATCACCCTGGTCTACCATCCCCTGTCATTACATTACCCTGGTCTAAACTCTACTGTCATTATATTACCCTGGTCTGCCATCTACTTTCATTATATTACCCTGGTCTACCATCTACTGTCATTATATTAGCCTCTACTGTCATTATAGTACCCTGGTCTACCATCTACTGTCATTATATTACCCGGTTCTACCATCCCCTGTCATTACATTTCCCTGGTCTAAACTCTACTGTCATTATATTACCCTGGTCTGCCATCTACTGTCATTATATTACCCTGGTCTACCATCTACTGTCATTATAATACCCTGGTTGACCCTCTACTGTCATTATATTACCCTGGTCTACCATCTACTGTCATTATATTACCCTGGTATACCTTCTACTGTCATTATATTAACCTGGTCTACCATCTACTGTCATTATATTACCCTCTACTGTCATTATATTACCCTGGTCTACCATCTACTGTAATTATATTACCCTGGTCTACCTTCTACTGTTATTATATTACCCTGGTATACCATCTACTGTCATTATATTACCCTGGTCTACCATCTACTGTCATTATATTACGCTGGTCTACCTTCTACTGTCAATATATTACCCTGGTCTACCCTCTACTGTCATTATATTACACTAGTCTACCCTCTACTGTCATTTTATTACCCTGGTCTACCATCTACTGTCATTATATTACCATTTTCTACCTTCTACTGTCATAATATTACCCTGGTCTACCATCTACTGTCATTATATTACCCTGGTCTACTGTCATTATATTACCCTGGTCTACCATCCCCTGTTATTATATTACCCTGGTCT
The DNA here is from genome assembly GCF_018296145.1 of Oncorhynchus tshawytscha. NCBI lineage: Eukaryota > Metazoa > Chordata > Actinopteri > Salmoniformes > Salmonidae > Oncorhynchus > Oncorhynchus tshawytscha. The sequence continues at coordinate 50,732 of NW_024608782.1, read as the reverse complement.
AAACTCTACTGTCATTATATTACCCTGTTCTACCATCTACTGTCATTAAATTACCCTGGTCTACCATCCACTGTCATTACATTACCCTGGTCTACCTTCTACTGTCATTATATTAGCCTGGTCTACCCTCTACTGTCATTATATTACACTACTCTACCCTCTACTGTCATTATAATACCCTGGTCTACCATCTACTGTCATTATATTACCATTTTCTACCTTCTACTGTCATAATATTACCCTGGTCTACCATCTACTGTCATTATATTACCCTGGTCTACTGTCATTATATTACCCTGGTCTACCATCTACTGTAATTATATTACCCTGGTCTACCTTCTACTGTCATTATATTACCCTGGTCTACCATCTACTGTCATTATATTACCCTGGTCTACCATCTACTGTCATTATATTACCCTGGTCTACCATCTACTGTCATTATATTACCCTGGTCTACCATCTACTGTCATTATATTACCCTGATCTACCATCCCCTGTTATTATATTACCCTGGTCTAAACTCTACTGTCATTATATTACCCTGTTCTACCATCTACTGTCATTATATTACCCTGGTCTACCATCCCCTGTCATTACATTACCCTGGTCTAAACTCTACTGTCATTATATTACCCTGGTCTGCCATCTACTGTCATTATATTACCCTGTTCTACCATCTACTGTCATTATATTACCCTGGTCTACAATCTACTGTCATTATATTACCCTGGTCTACCATCTACTGTCATTATATTACCCTCTACTGTCCTTATATTACCCTGGTCTATCATCTACTGTAATTATATTACCCTGGTCTACCTTCTACTGTTATTATATTACCCTGGTATACCATCTACTGTCATTATATTACCCTGGTCTACCATCTACTGTCATTATATTACCCTGGTCTCTACTGTCATTATATTACCCTGGTCTACCATCTACTGTCATTATATTACCCTCTACTGTCATTATATTACCCTGTTCTACCATCTTCTGTCATTATATTACCCTGGTCTACCATCTACTGTCATTATATTACCCTGGTCTACCATCTACTGTCATTATATTAACCACTACTGTCATTATATTACCCTGGTCTACCATCTACTGTCATTATATTACCCTGGTCTACCATCTACTGTCATTATATTACCCTCTACTGTCCTTATATTACCCTGGTCTATCATCTACTGTAATTATATTACCCTGTTCTACCATCTACTGTCATTAAATTACCCTGGTCTACCATCCACTGTCATTACATTTCCCTGGTCTAAACTCTACTGTCATTATATTACCCTGGTCTGCCATCTACTGTCATTAAATTACCCTGGTCTACAATCTACTGTCATTATAATACCCTGGTCGACCCTCTACTGTCATTATATTTCCCTGGTCTACCATCTACTGTCATTATATTACCCTGGTATACCTTCTACTGTCATTATATTAACCTGGTCTACCATCTACTGTCATTATATTACCCTTTACTGTCATTATATTACCCTGGTCTACCATCTACTGTAATTATATTACCCTGGTCTACCTTCTACTGTTATTATATTACCCTGGTATACCATCTACTGTCATTATATTACCCTTGTCTACCATCTACTGTCATTATATTACCCTGGTCTACCTTCTACTGTCATTATATTAGCCTGGTCTACCCTCTACTGTCATTATATTACACTACTCTACCCTCTACTGTCATTTTATTACCCTGGTCTACCATCTACTGTCATTATATTACCATTTTCTACCTTCTACTGTCATAATATTACCCTGGTCTACCATCTACTGTCATTATATTACCCTGGTCTACTGTCATTATATTACCCTGGTCTACCATCTACTGTAATTATATTACCCTGGTCTACCTTCTACTGTCATTATATTACCCTGGTCTACCATCTACTGTCATTATATTACCCTGGTCTACCATCTACTGTCATTATATTACCCTGGTCTACCATCTACTGTCATTATATTACCCTGGTCTACCATCTACTGTCATTATATTACCCTGATCTACCATCCCCTGTTATTATATTACCCTGGTCTAAACTCTACTGTCATTATATTACCCTGTTCTACCATCTACTGTCATTATATTACCCTGGTCTACCATCCCCTGTCATTACATTACCCTGGTCTAAACTCTACTGTCATTATATTACCCTGGTCTGCCATCTACTGTCATTATATTACCCTGTTCTACCATCTACTGTCATTATATTACCCTGGTCTACCATCCCCTGTCATTACATTTCCCTGGTCTAAACTCTACTGTCATTATATTACCCTGGTCTGCCATCTACTGTCATTATATTACCCTGGTCTACCATCTACTGTCATTATATTACCCTGGTCTACCATCTACTGTCATTATATTACCCTCTACTGTCCTTATATTACCCTGGTCTACCATCTACTGTAATTATATTACCCTGGTCTACCTTCTACTGTTATTATATTACCCTGGTATACCATCTACTGTCATTATATTACCCTGGTCTACCATCTACTGTCATTATATTACCCTGGTCTACCTTCTACTGTCATTATATTACCCTGGTCTACCCTCTACTGTCATTATATTACACTGGTCTACCCTCTACTGTCATTTTATTACCCTGGTCTACCATCTACTGTCATTATATTACCATTTTCTACCTTCTACTGTCATAATATTACCCTGGTCTACCATCTACTGTCATTATATTACCCTGGTCTACTGTCATTATATTACCCTGGTCTACCATCTACTGTAATTATATTACCCTGGTCTACCTTCTACTGTCATTATATTACCCTGGTCTACCATCTACTGTCATTATATTACCCTGGCCTACCATCTACTGTCATTATATTACCCTGGTCTACCATCTACTGTCATTATATTAACCACTACTGTCATTATATTACCCTGGTCTACCATCTACTGTCATTATATTACCCTGGTATACCATCTACTGTCATTATATTAACCTGGTCTACCATCTACTGTCATTATATTACCCTCTACTGTCATTATATTACCCTCGTCTACATCTACTGTCATTATATTACACTGGTCTACCCTCTACCGTCATTATATTACCCTGGTCTCCCATCTACTGTCATTATATTACGCTTTTCTACCTTCTACTGTCATTATATTAACCTGGTCTACCATCTACTGTTACTCTATTACCCTCTCCTGTCATTATATTACCCTGGTCTACCATCTACTGTCATTATATTACGCTTTTCTACCTTCTACTGTCATTATATTAACCTGGTCTACCATCTACTGTCATTATATTAACCTGGTCTACCATCTACTCTCACTATATTACCCTCTACTGTCACTAGATTACCCTGGTCTACCCTCTACTGTCATTATATTACCCTGGTATACCATCTACTGTCATTATATTGACCTGGTCTACCATCTACTGTCATTATATTAACCTGGTCTACCATCTACTGTCAATATATTACCCTGGTCTACCATCTACTGTCATTATATTACCCTGGTCTACCATCTACTGTCATTATATTACCCTGGTCTACCTTCTACTGTCATTATATTACCCTGACATACCATCTACTGTCATTTTTTACCCTGGTCTACCCTCTACTGTCATTATATTACCCTGGTCTACTGTCATTATATTACCCTGGTCTACCATCTACTGTAATTATATTACCCTGGTCTACCTTCTACTGTCATTATATTACCCTGGTCTACCATCTACTGTCATGATATTACACTGGTCTACCCTCTACTGTCATTATATTACCCTGGTCTACCTTCTACTGTCATTATATTACCCTGGTCTACCATCTACTGTAATTATATTACCCTGGTCTACCTTCTACTGTCATTATATTACCCTGGTCTACCATCTACTGTCATTATATTACCCTGGTCTACCATCTCCTGTCATTATATTACCCTGGTCTACCATCTACTGTCATTATATTACCCTGGTATACCATCTACTGTCATTATATTACCCTGGTCTACCATCTACTGTCAATATATTACCATTTTCTACCTTCTACTGTCATTATATTAACCTGGTCTACCATATACTGTCACTATATTACCCTCTACTGTCATTATATTACACTGGTCTACCCTCTACTGTCATTTTATTACCCTGGTCTACCATCTACTGTCATTATATTACCATTTTCTACCTTCTACTGTCATAATATTACCCTGGTCTACCATCTACTGTCATTATATTACCCTGGTCTACAATATACTGTCATTATATTACCCTGGTCTAAACTCTACTGCCATTATATTACCCTGGTCTACCATCTACTGTCACTAGATTACCCCCTGGTCTACCCTCTACTGTCATTATGTTACCCTGGTATACCATCTACTGTCATTATATTGACCTGGTCTACCATCTACTGTCATTATATTAACCTGGTCTACCATCTACTGTCAATATATTACCCTGGTCTACCATCTACTGTCATTATATTACCCTGGCCTACCCTCTACTGTCATTATATTACCCTGGTCTACCATCTACTGTTATTATATTACCCTCTACTGTCACTAGATTACCCTGGTCTACCCTCTACTGTCATTATATTACCCTGGTCTACCCTCTACTGTCATTATATTACCGTCTACTGTCATTATATTACCCTGGTCTACCCTCTACTGTCATTATATTACCGTCTACTGTCATTATATTACCCTGGTCTACCATCTACTGTCATTATATTACACTGGTCTACCATCTACTGTCATTATATTACCCTGGTCTACCATCTACTGCCAATATATTACCCTGGTCTACCATCTACCATCATTATATTACCCTGGTCTACCATCTACTGTCATTATATTAACCTGGTCTACCATCTACTGTCATTATATTACCCTGGTCTACCATCTACTGTCATTATATTACCCTGTTCTACTATCTACTGTCATTTTATTACTCTGGTATACAATCTACTGTCACTATATTACCCTGGTCTACCATCTACTGTGACCAAATTTCCCTCTACTGTCATTATATTACCCTGGTCTACCATTTACTGTCATTATATTAACCTGGTCTGCTGTCATTATATTACCCTGGTCTACTCTCTACTGTCATTATATTACCCTGGTCTACCATCTACTGTCATTATATTAACCTCTACTTTTATTATATTACCCTGGTCTACCATCTACTGACATTATATTACCCTGGTCTACCAATTACTGTCATTATATTACCCTGGTCTACCATCTACTGTCATTATATTACCCTGGTCTACCATCTACTGTCATTATATTACCCTGGTCTACCTTCTACTGTCATTATATTACCCTGGTCTACCCTCTACTGTCATTATATTACCCTGTTCTACTGTCATTATATTACCCTGGTCTACTCTCTACTGTCATTATATTACCCTGGTCTACCATCTTCTGTCATTATATTACCCTGGTCTACCATCTACTGTCATAATATTACCCTGGTCTACCATCTACTGTCATTATATTACCCTGGTCTCCACTGTCATTATATTACACTGGTCTACCCTCTACTGTCATTATATTACCCTGGTATACCATCTGCTGTCATTATATTACCCTGGTCTTCCCTATACTGTCATTATATTACCCTGGTCTACCATCTACTGTCATTATATTACCCTGGTCTACCATCTACTGTCATTATATTACGCTTTACTACTTTCTACTGTCATTATATTACCCTGGTCTACAATCTACTGTCATTATATTACCCTGGTCTACAATCTACTGTCACTATATTACCCTGGTCTAAACTCTACTGCCATTATATTACCCTGGTCTACCATCTACTGTCACTAGATTACCCTGGTCTACCCTCTACTGTCATTATATTACCCTGGTCTACCCTCTACTGTCATTATATTATCCTGGTATACCATCTACTGTCATTATATTAACCTGGTCTACCATCTACTGTCATTATATTACCCTCTACTATCATTATATTACCCTGGTCTACCATCTACTGTCATTATATTAACCTGGTCTACCATCTACTGTCATTATATTACCCTGGTCTACCATCTACTGTCATTATATTACCCTGTTCTACTATCTACTGTCATTTTATTACCCTGGTATACAATCTACTGTCACTATATTAACCTGGTCTACCATCTACTGTCATTATATTACCCTGGTCTACCATCTACTGTGACCAAATTACCCTCTACTGTCATTATATTACCCTGGTCTACCATCTACTGTCATTATATTACCCTGGTCTACCCTCTACTGTCATTATTTTACCCTGGTCTACTACTGTCATTATATTACCCTGGTCTGTCAATTACCCTGGTCGACCATCTACTGTCATTATATTACCCTGGTCTACCATCTACTGTCATTATATTACCTGGTCTACCATCTACTGTCAATATATTACCCTGGTCTACATCTACTGTCATTATATTACCCTGGTCTACCATCTACTGTCATTATATTACCCTGGTCTACCCTCTACTGTCATTATATTACCCTGGTCTACCATCTACTGTCATTATATTACCCTGGTCTACCCTCTACTGTCATTATTTTACCCTGGTCTACTGTCATTACATTACCCTGGTCGACCATCTACTGTCATTATATTACCCTGGTCTACCATCTACTGTCATTATATTAACCTGGTCTAACATCTACTGTCAATATATTACCCTGGTCTACCATCTACTGTCATTATATTACCCTGGTCTACCATCTACTGTCATTATATTACCCTGGTCTACCCTCTACTGTCATTATATTACCCTGGTCTACCATCTACTGTCATTATATTACCCTGGTCTACCTTCTACTGTCATTATATTACCCTGGTCTACCCCCTACTGTCATTATATTAACCTGGTCTACCATCTACTGTCATTATATTACACTTTTCTAGACCAGGGTAATATAATGATAGTAGATGGTAGACCAGGGTAATATAATGACAGTAGATGGTAGACCAGGGTAATATAATGACAGTAGATGGTAGAACAGGGTAGTATAATGACAGTAGAGGGTAATATAATGACAGTAGAGGGTAGACCAGGGTAATATAATGACAGGAGAAGGTAGACCAGGGTTATATGACAGTAGATGGTTGACCAGGGTAATATAATCACAGTAGATGGTAGACAAGGGTAATATAATGACAGTAGATCGTAAACCAGGGTAATATAATGACAGTAGATGGTAGACCAGGGTAATATAATTGTCAGTAGATGGTAGACCAGGGTAATATAATGACAGTAGATGGTAGACCAGGGTAATATAATGACAGTAGATGGTAGACCAGGGTAATATAATGACAGTAGATGGTAGACCAGGGTAAAATAATGACAGTAGATGGTAGACCAGGGTAATATAATGACAGTAGATGGTAGACCAGGGTAATATAATGACAGTAGATGGTAGACCAGGGTAATATAATGACAGTAGATGGTAGACCAGGGTAATATAATGACAGTAGATGGTAGACCAGGGTAATATAATGACAGTAGAGGTTAATATATTGACAGTAGATGGTAGACCAGGGTAATATAATGACAGTAGATGGTAGACCAGGGTAATATAATGACAGTACATGGTAGACCAGGGTAATATAATCACAGTAGATGGTAGATCAGGGTAATATAATGACAGTAGATGGTAGACCAGGGTAATATAATGACAGTAGATGGTAGACAAGGGTAATATAATGACAGTAGATGGTAGACCAGGGTAATATAATGACAGTAGAGACCAGGTAATATAATGACAGTAGATTGTAGACCAGGGTAATATAATGACAGTAGATGGTAGACCAGGTAATATAATGACAGTAGATGGTAGACCAGGGTAATATAATGACAGTAGATGGTAGACCAGGGTAATATAATGACAGTAGATGGTAGACCAGGGTAATAAAATGACAGTAGATGGTAGACCAGGGTAATATCATGACAGTAGAGGGTAGACCAGGGTAATATAATGACAGTAGATGGTAGACCAGGGTAATATAATTAGATGGTTGACCAGGGTAATATAATGACAGTAGATGGTAGACCAGGGTAATATAATGACAGTAGATGGTAGACCAGGGTAATATAATGACAAGATGATAGACCAGGGTAATATAATGACAGTAGATAGACCAGGGTAATATAATGACAGTAGATGGTAGACCAGGGTAATACAATGACAGTAGAGGGTAGACCAGGGTAATATAATGACAGTAGATGGTAAACCAGGGTAATATAATGACAGTAGATGGAAGACCAGGGTAATATAATGACAGTAGATGGTAGACCAGGGTAATATAATGACAGTAGATGGTAGACCAGGTAATATAATGACAGTAGATGGTAGACCAGGGTAATATAATGACAGTAGATGGTAGACCAGGTAATATAATGACAGTAGATGGTAGACCAGGGTTTAATATAATGACAGTAGATGGTAGACCAGGGTAATATAATGACAGTAGATGGTAGAACAGGGTAATATAATGACAGTAGATGGTAGACAGTGTAATATAATGACAGTAGATGGTAGACCAGGGTAATATATTGACAGTAGATGGTAGACCAGGGTAATATAATGACAGTAGATGGTAGACCAGGGTAATATAATGACAGTAGAGGGTAATAGGTAATGACAGTAGATTGTAGAACAGGTTAATATAATGACAGTAGATGGTAGACCAGGGTAATATAATGACAGTAGATGGTAGACCAGGGTAATATAATGACAGTAGAGGGTAGACCAGGGTAATATAATGACAGTAGATGGTAGACCAGGGTAATATAATGACAGTAGATGGTAGACCAGGGTAATATAATGACAGTAGAGGGTAGACCAGGGTAATATAATGACAGTAGATGGTAGACCAGGGTAATATAATGACAGTAGAGGGTAGACCAGGGTAATATAATGACAGTAGATGGTAGACCAGGGTAATATAATGACAGTAGAGGGTAGACCAGGGTAATATAATGACAGTAGATGGTAGACCAGGGTAATATAATGACAGTAGATGGTAGACCAGGGTAATATAATGACAGGGGATGGTAGACCAGGGTAATATAATGACAGTAGATGGTAGACCAGGGTAATATAATGACAGTAGAGGGCAGACCAGGGTAATATAATACAGTAGAGGGTAGACCAGGGTAATATAATGACAGTAGATGGTAGACCAGGGTAATATAATGAGAGTAGATGGTAGACCAGGGTAATATAATGACAGTAGACCAGGGTAATAAAATGACAGTAGATAGTAGAACAGGGTAATATAATGACAGTAGATGGAAGACCAGGATAATATAATGACAGTAGATGGTAGACCAGGGTAATATAATGACAGTAGATGGTAGACCAGGTTAATATTATGACAGTAGATGGTAGACCAGGGTAATATAATGACAGAAGATGGTAGACCAGGGAAATATAATGACAGTAGAGGGGAATATAATGACAGTAGATGGTAGACCAGAGTAATATAATGACAGTATAGGGAAGACCAGGGTAATATAATGACAGCAGATGGTATACCAGGGTAATATAATGACAGTAGAGAGTAGACCAGGGTAATACAATGACAATCCATGGTAGAATAAGGTAATATAATGACAGTAGATGGTAGACCAGGGTAATATAATGACAGTAGAGAGTAGACCAGGGTAATATAATGACAGTAGATGGTAGACCAGGGTAATATAATGACAGTAGATGGTCGACCAGGGTAATATAATGACAGTGGACCAGGGTAAAATAATGACAGTAGAGGGTAGACCAGGGTAATATAATGACAGTAGATGGTAGACCAGGGTAATATAATGAAAGTAGGTGGTAGACCAGGGTAATATAATGACAGTAGTTGGTAGACCAGGGTAATATAATGAGAGTAGAGGGGAGATCAGGGTAATATATTGACAGTAGATGGTAGACCAGGGTAATATAATGACAGTAGATTGTAGACCAGGGTAATATAATGACAGTAGATGGTAGACAAGGGTTATATAGTGACAGTAGATGGTAGACAGGGTAATATAATGACAGTAGAGGGTAGACCAGGGTAATATAATGACAGTAGATGGTAGACCAAGGTAATATAATGACAGTAAATGGTAGACAAGGGTAATATAATCACAGTAGATGGTAGACCAGAGTAATATAATGACAGTAGATGGTATACCAGGGTAATATAATGACAGTAGAGGGTAGACCAGGGTAATATAATGACAGTATATGGTAGACCAGGGTAATATCATGACAGTAGATGGTAGACCAGGTCAATATAATGACAGTAGATGGTATACCAGGGTAATATAATGACAGTAGAGGGTAGACCAGGGTAATCTAGTGACAGTAGATGGTAGACCAGGGTAATATAATGGCAGTAGAGTTTAGACCAGGGTAATATACTGACAGTAGATTGTAGACCAGGGTAATATAATGACAGTAGATGGCAGACCAGGGTAATATAATGACAGTAGATGGTAGAGCAGGGTAATATAATGACAGTAGATGGTAGACAAGGGTAATATATTGACAGTAGACCAGGGTAATATAATGACAGTAGAGGGTAGTCCAGGGTAATACAATGACAGTAGATGGTAGACCAGGGTAATATATTGACAGTAGATGGTAGACCAGGTTAATATAATGACAGTAGATGGTAGACCAGGGTAATATAATGACAGTAGATGGTAGACCAGGTAATATAATGACAGTAGATGGTAGACCAGGGTAATATAATGACAGTAGATGGTAGACCAGGGTAATATAATGACAGTAGATTTAGACCAGGCTAATATAATGACAGTAGATTGTAGACCAGGGTAATATAATGACAGTAGATAGTAGACCAGGGTATTGTAATGACAGTAGATGGAATACTAGTAGAGGGTAAAATAATGAGAGTAGATGTTTGAACAGGGCAATATAATGACAGTAGATGGTATACCAGGGTAATATAATGACAGTAGATGGTAGACCAGGTAATATAATGACAGTTGATGGTAGACCAGGGTAATATTATGATGGTAGATGGTAGACCAGGGTAATCTAGTGACAGTAGATGGTAGACCAGGGTAATATAATGGCAGTAGAGTTTAGACCAGGGTAATATAGTGACAGTAGATTGTAGACCAGGGTAATATAATGACAGTAGATGGTAGACCAGGGTAATATAATGACAGTAGATGGTAGACCAGGGTAATATAATGACAGTAGATGGTAGAGCAGGGTAATATAATGACAGTAGATGGTAGACCAGGGTAATATAATGACAGTAGATGGTAGACCAGGGTAATATAATGACAGTAGATGGTAGACCAGGGTAATATAATGACAGTAGATGGTAGACCAGGGTAATATAATGACAGTAGATGGTAGACCAGGGTAATATAATGACAGTAGATGGTAGACCAGGGTAATATAATGACAGTAGATGGTAGACCAGGGTAATATAATGACAGTAGATGGTAGACCAGGGTAATATAATGACAGTAGATGGTAGACCAGGGTAATATAATGACAGTAGATGGTAGACCAGGGTAATATAATGACAGTAGATGGTAGACCAGGGTAATATAATGACAGTAGATGGTAGACCAGGGTAATATAATGACAGTAGATGGTAGACCAGGGTAATATAATGACAGTAGATGGTAGACCAGGGTAATATAATGACAGTAGATGGTAGACCAGGGTAATATAATGACAGTAGATGGTAGACCAGGGTAATATAATGACAGTAGATGGTAGACCAGGGTAATATAATGACAGTAGATGGTAGACCAGGTAATATAATGACAGTAGATGGTAGACCAGGGTAATATAATGACAGTAGATGGTAGACCAGGGTAATATAATGACAGTAGATGGTAGACCAGGGTAATATAATGACAGTAGATGGTAGACCAGGGTAATATAATGACAGTAGATGGTAGACCAGGGTAATATAATGACAGTAGATGGTAGACCAGGGTAATATAATGACAGTAGATGGTAGACCAGGGTAATATAATGACAGTAGAGGTAGACCAGGGTAATATAATGACAGTAGATGGTAGACCAGGGTAATATAATGACAGTAGATGGTAGACCAGGGTAATATAATGACAGTAGATGGTAGACCAGGGTAATATAATGACAGTAGATGGTAGACCAGGGTAATATAATGACAGTAGATGGTAGACCAGGGTAATATAATGACAGTAGATGGTAGACCAGGGTAATATAATGACAGTAGATGGTAGACCAGGGTAATATAATGACAGTAGATGGTAGACCAGGGTAATATAATGACAGTAGATGGTAGACCAGGGTAATATAATGACAGTAGATGGTAGACCAGGGTAATATAATGACAGTAGATGGTAGACCAGGGTAATATAATGACAGTAGATGGTAGACCAGGGTAATATAATGACAGTAGATGGTAGACCAGGGTAATATAATGACAGTAGATGGTAGACCAGGGTAATATAATGACAGTAGAGGGTAATATAATGACAGTAGATGTAATAATATATGACAGTAGATGGTAGACCAGGGTAATATAATGACAGTAGATGGTAGACCAGGTTAATATAATGACAGTAGATGGTATACCAGGGTAATATAATGACGGTAGAGGTTAATATAATGACAGTAGAAGGTAGACCAGGGTAATATAATGACAGTACATGGTAGACCAGGGTAATATAATGACAGTAGATGGTAGACCAGGGTAATATAATGACAGTAGATGGTAGACCAGGGTAATCTAGTGACAGTAGATGGTAGACCAGTGTAATATAATGGCAGTAGAGTTTAGACCAGGGTAATATAATGACAGTAGATGGTAGACCAGGGTAATATAATGACAGTAGATGGTAGACCAGGGTAATATAATGACAGTAGATGGAAGACCAGTGTAATATAATGGCAGTAGAGTTTAGACCAGAGTAATATAGTGACAGTAGACCAGGGTAATATAATGACAGTAGATGGTAGACCAGGGTAATATAATGACAGTAGATGGTAGACCAGGGTAATATAATGACAGTAGATGGTAGACCAGGTTAATATAATGACAGTAGATGGTAGACCAGGGTAATATAATGACAGTAGATGGTAGACCAGGTAATATAATGACAGTAGATGGTAGACCAGGGTAATATAATGACAGTAGATGGTAGACCAGGGTAATATAATGACAGTAGATGGTAGACCAGGTCAATATAATGACAGTAGATGGTAGACCAGGGTAATATAATGACAGTAGAGGGTAGACCAGGGTAATCTAATGACAGTAGATGGTAGACCAGGGTAATATAATGACAGTAGAGTTTAGACCAGGGTAATATAATGACAGTAGATGGTAGACCAGGGTAATATAATGACAGTAGATGGTAGACCAGGGTAATATAATGACAGTAGATGGTAGACCAGGGTAATATAATGACAGTAGATGGTAGACCAGGGTAATATAATGACAGTAGATGGTAGACCAGGGTAATATAATGACAGTAGAGGGTAGACCAGGTAATATAATGACAGGAGAGGGGAGACCAGGGTAATATAATGACAGTAGAGGGTAGACCAGGGTAATATAATGACAGTGAAGGGTAGACCAGGGTAATATAATGACAGTAGAGGGTAGACCAGGGTAATATAATGACAGTAGATGGTAGACCAGGGTAATATAATGACAGTAGATGGTAGACCAGGGTAATATAATGACAGTAGATGGTAGACCAGGGTAATATAATGACAGTAGATGGTAGACCAGGGTAATATAATGACAGTAGATGGTAGACCAGGGTAATATAATGACAGTAGATGGTAGACCAGGGTAATATAATGACAGTAGATGGTAGACCAGGGTAATATAATGACAGTAGATGGTAGACCAGGGTAATATAATGACAGTAGATGGTAGACCAGGGTAATATAATGACAGTAGATGGTAGACCAGGGTAATATAATGACAGTAGATGGTAGACCAGGTTAATATAATGACAGTAGATGGTAGACCAGGGTAATATAATGACAGTAGATGGTAGACCAGGGTAATATAATGACAGTAGATGGTAGACCAGGGTAATATAATGACAGTAGATGGTAGACCAGGGTAATATAATAGATAGACCAGGGTGACAGTAGATGGTAGACCAGGGTAATATAATGACAGTAGATGGTAGACCAGGGTAATATAATGACAGTAGATGGTAGACCAGGGTAATATAATGACAGTAGATGGTAGACCAGGGTAATATAATGACAGTAGATGGTAGACCAGGGTAATATAATGACAGTAGATGGTAGACCAGGGTAATATAATGACAGTAGATGGTAGACCCAGGGTAATATAATGACAGTAGATGGTAGACCAGGGTAATATAATGACAGTAGATGGTAGACCAGGGTAATATAATGACAGTAGATGGTATATAATGACAGTAGATATAGACAGTAGGGTAATATAATGAATGACAGTAGATGGTAGACCAGGGTAATATAATGACAGTAGATGGTAGACCAGGGTAATATAATGACAGTAGATGGTAGACCAGGGTAATATAATGACAGTAGATGGTAGACCAGGGTAATATAATGACAGTAGATGGTAGACCAGGGTAATATAATGACAGTAGATGGTAGACCAGGGTAATATAATGACAGTAGATGGTAGACCAGGGTAATATAATGACAGTAGATGGTAGACCAGGGTAATATAATGACAGTAGATGGTAGACCAGGTAATATAATGACAGTAGATGGTAGACCAGGGTAATATAATGACAGTAGATGGTAGACCAGGGTAATATAATGACAGTAGATGGTAGACCAGGGTAATATAATGACAGTAGATGGTAGACCAGGTCAATATAATGACAGTAGATGGTAGACCAGGGTAATATAATGACAGTAGATGGTAGACCAGGGTAATATAATGACAGTAGATGGTAGACCAGGGTAATATAATGACAGTAGAGTGGTAGACCAGGGTAATATAATGACAGTAGATGGTAGACCAGGGTAATATAATGACAGTAGATGGTAGACCAGGGTAATATAATGACAGTAGATGGTAGACCAGGGTAATATAATGACAGTAGATGGTAGACCAGGGTAATATAATGACAGTAGATGGTAGACCAGGGTAATATAATGACAGTACAGGGTAATATAATGACAGTAGATGGTAGACCAGGGTAATATAATGACAGTAGATGGTAGACCAGGGTAATATAATGACAGTAGATGGTAGACCAGGGTAATATAATGACAGTAGATGGTAGACCAGGGTAATATAATGACAGTAGATGGTAGACCAGGGTAATATAATGACAGTAGATGGTAGACAGGGGTAATATAATGACAGTAGATGGTAGACCAGGGTAATATAATGACAGTAGATGGTAGACCAGGGTAATATAATGACAGTAGATGGTAGACCAGGGTAATATAATGACAGTAGATGGTAGACCAGGGTAATATAATGACAGTAGATGGTAGACCAGGGTAATATAATGACAGTAGATGGTAGACCAGGGTAATATAATGACAGTAGAGACCAGGGTAATATAATGACAGTAGATGGTAGACCAGGGTAATATAATGACAGTAGATGGTAGACCAGGGTAATATAATGACAGTAGATGGTAGACCAGGGTAATATAATGACAGTAGATGGTAGACCAGGGTAATATAATGACAGTAGATGGTAGAACAGGGTAATATAATGACAGTAGATGGTAGACCAGGTAATATAATGACAGTAGATGGTAGACCAGGGTAATATAATGACAGTAGATGGTAGACCAGGGTAATATAATGACAGTAGATGGTAGACCAGGGTAATATAATGACAGTAGATGGTAGACCAGGTAATATAGTGACAGTAGATGGTAGACTAGGTTAATATAATGACAGTAGAAGGTAGACCAGGGTAATATAGTGACAGTAGATGGTAGACCAGTGTAATATAATGACAGTAGATGGTAGACCAGGGTAATATAATGACAGTAGACCAGGGTAATATAATGACAGTAGAGGGTAGACCAGGGTAATACAATGACAGTCGATGGTAGAACAGGGTAATATAATGACAGTAGATGGTAGACAAGGGTAATATAATGACAGTAGACCAGGGTAATATAATGACAGTAGAGGGTAGACCAGGGTAATATAAGGACAGTAGAGGTTAATATAATGACAGTAGATGGTAGACCAGGGTAATATAATGACAGTAGAGGGTAGACCAGGGTAATATAATGACAGTAGATGGTAGACCAGGGTAATATAATGACAGTAGAATGTAGACCAGGGTAATATAATGACAGTAGATGGTAGACCAGGGTAATATAATGACAGTAGAGTAGACCAGGGTAATATAGTGACAGTTTAGACCAGGGTAATATAATGACAGTAGATGGTAGACCAGGGTAATATAATGACAGTAGATGGTAGACCAGGGTAATATAATGACAGTAGTTGGTAGACCAGGGTAATATAATGACAGTAGATGGTAGACCAGGGTAATATAATGACAGTAGATGTAGACCAGGGTAATATAATGACAGTAGAGGGGAGACCAGGGTAAAATAATGACAGTAGATTGTAGACCAGGGTAATATAATGACAGCAGATTGTAGACCAGGGTAATAAAATGACAGTAGTTGGTAGACCAGGGTAATATAATGACAGTAGAGTGGTAGACCAGGGTAATATAATGACAGTAGATGGTAGACCAGGGTAATATAATGACAGTAGATGGTAGACCAGGGTAATATAATGACAGTAGATGGTAGACCAGGGTAATATAATGACAGTAGATGGTAGACCAGGGTAATATAATGACAGTAGATGGTAGACCAGGGTAATATAATGACAGTAGAGGTAGACCAGGGTAATATAATGACAGTAGATGGTAGACCAGGGTAATATAATGACAGTAGATGGTAGACCAGGGTAATATAATGACAGTAGATGGTAGACCAGGGTAATATAATGACAGTAGATGGTAGACCAGGGTAATATAATGACAGTAGATGGTAGACCAGGGTAATATAATGACAGTAGATGGTAGACCAGGGTAATATAATGACAGTAGATGGTGACAGTAGATGACCAGGGTAATATAATGACAGTAGATGGTAGACCAGGGTAATATAATGACAGTAGATGGTAGACCAGGGTAATATAATGACAGTAGATGGTAGACCAGGGTAATATAATGACAGTAGAATATAATGACAGATGGTAGACCAGGGTAATATAATGACAGTAGATGGGTAGACCAGGGTAATATAATGACAGTAGATGGTAGACCAGGGTAATATAATGACAGTAGATGGTAGACCAGGGTAATATAATGACAGTAGATGGTAGACCAGGGTAATATAATGACAGTAGATGGTAGACCAGGGTAATATAGTGACAGTTGATGGTAGACCAGGTTAATATAATGACAATAGAAGGTAGAAAAGCGTAATATAATGACAGTAGATGGTAGACCAGGGTAATATAATGACAGTAGATGGTAATTTGGTCACAGTAGATGGTAGACAGGGGTAATATAATGACAGTAGATGGTAGACGAGGGTAATATAATGACAGTACAGGTTAATATAATGACAGTAGATGGTAGACCAGCGTAATATAATGACAGTAGATGGTAGACCAGCGTAATATAATGACAGTAGATGGTAGACCAGCGCAATATAATGACAGTAGATGGTAGACCAGCGTAATATAATGACAGTAGATGGTAGACCAGCGTAATATAATGACAGTAGATGGTAGACCAGGGTAATATAATGACAGTAGATGGTAGACCAGGGTAATATAATGACAGTAGATGGTAGACCAGGGTAATATAATGACAGTAGATGGTAGACCAGGGTAATATAATGACAGTAGATGGTAGACCAGGGTAATATAATGACAGTAGATGGTAGACCAGGGTAATATAATGACAGCAGATTGTAGACCAGGGTAATAAAATGACAGTAGTTGGTAGACCAGGGTAATAAAATGACAGTAGTTGGTAGACCAGGGTAATATAATGACAGTAGGTGGTAGACCAGGGTAATATAATGACAGTAGAGGGTAGACCAGGGAATATAATGACAGTAGAGGGTAGACCAGGGTAATATAATGACAGTAGAGGGTAGACCAGGGTAATATAATGACAGTAGATGGTAGACCAGGGTAATATAATGACAGTAGATGGTAGACCAGGGTAATATAATGACAGTAGATTGTAGACCAGGGTAATATAATGACAGTAGATGGTAGACCAGGGTAATATAATGACAGTAGATGGTAGACCAGGGTAATATAATGACAGTAGATGGTAGACCAGGGTAATATAATGACAGTAGATGGTAGACCAGGGTAATATAATGACAGTAGAGGGTAGACCAGGGTAATATAATGACAGTAGATGGTAGACCAGGGTAAATAATGACAGTAGATGGTAGACCAGGGTAATATAATGACAGTAGATGGTAGACCAGGGTAATATAATGACAGTAGATGGTAGACCAGGGTAATATAATGACAGTAGATGGTAGACCAGGGTAATATAATGACAGTAGATGGTAGACCAGGGTAATATAATGACAGTAGATGGTAGACCAGGGTAATATAATGACAGTAGATGGTAGACCAGGGTAATATAATGACAGTAGATGGTAGACCAGGGTAATATAATGACAGTAGATGGTAGACCAGGGTAATATAATGACAGTAGATGGTAGACCAGGGTAATATAATGACAGTAGATGGTAGACCAGGGTAATATAATGACAGTAGATGGTAGACCAGGGTAATATAATGACAGTAGATGGTAGACCAGGGTAATATAATGACAGTAGATGGTAGACCAGGTAATATAATGACAGTAGATGGTAGACCAGGGTAATATAATGACAGTGACAGTAGATGGTAGACCAGGGTAATATAATGACAGTAGATGGTAGACCAGGGTAATATAATGACAGTAGATGGTAGACCAGGGTAATATAATGACAGTAGACCAGGGTAATAGACCAGGGTAATATAATGACAGTAGATGGTAGACCAGGGTAATATAATGACAGTAGATGGTAGACCAGGGTAATATAATGACAGTAGATGGTAGACCAGGGTAATATAATGACAGTAGATGGTAGACCAGGGTAATATAATGACAGTAGATGGTAGACCAGGGTAATATAATGACAGTAGATGGTAGACCAGGGTAATATAATGACAGTAGATGGTAGACCAGGGTAATATAATGACAGTAGATGGTAGACCAGGGTAATATAATGACAGTAGATGGTAGACCAGGGTAATATAATGACAGTAGATGGTAGACCAGGGTAATATAATGACAGTAGATGGTAGACCAGGGTAATATAATGACAGTAGATGGTAGACCAGGGTAATATAATGACAGTAGATGGTAGACCAGGGTAATATAATGACAGTAGATGGTAGACCAGGGTAATATAATGACAGTAGATGGTAGACCAGGGTAATATAATGACAGTAGATGGTAGACCAGGGTAATATAATGACAGTAGATGGTAGACCAGGGTAATATAATGACAGTAGATGGTAGACCAGGGTAATATAATGACAGTAGATGGTAGACCAGGGTAATATAATGACAGTAGATGGTAGACCAGGGTAATATAATGACAGTGACAGTAGATGGTAGACCAGGGTAATATAATGACAGTAGATGGTAGACCAGGGTAATATAATGACAGTAGATGGTAGACCAGGGTAATATAATGACAGTAGATGGTAGACCAGGGTAATATAATGACAGTAGATGGTAGACCAGGGTAATATAATGACAGTAGATGGTAGACCAGGGTAATATAATGACAGTAGATGGTAGACCAGGGTAATATAATGACAGTAGATGGTAGACCAGGACAGTAGATATAGGGTAATATAATGACAGTAGATGGTAGACCAGGGTAATATAATGACAGTAGATGGTAGACCAGGGTAATATAATGACAGTAGATGGTAGACCAGGGTAATATAATGACAGTAGATGGTAGACCAGGGTAATATAATGACAGTAGATGGTAGACCAGGGTAATATAATGACAGTAGATGGTAGACCAGGGTAATATAATGACAGTAGATGGTAGACCAGGGTAATATAATGACAGTAGATGGTAGACCAGGGTAATATAATGACAGTAGATGGTAGACCAGGGTAATATAATGACAGTAGATGGTAGACCAGGGTAATATAATGACAGTAGATGGTAGACCAGGGTAATATAATGACAGTAGATGGTAGACCAGGTAATATAATGACAGTAGATGGTAGACCAGGGTAATATAATGACAGTAGATGGTAGACCAGGGTAATATAATGACAGTAGATGGTAGACCAGGGTAATATAATGACAGTAGATGGTAGACCAGGGTAATATAATGACAGTAGATGGTAGACCAGGATGGTAATATAATGACAGTAGATGGTAGACCAGGGTAATATAATGACAGTAGATGGTAGACCAGGGTAATATAATGACAGTAGATGGTAGACCAGGGTAATATAATGATAGATGGTAGACCAGGGTAATATAATGACAGTAGATGGTAGACCAGGGTAATATAATGACAGTAGATGGTAGACCAGGGTAATATAATGACAGTAGATGGTAGACCAGGGTAATATAATGACAGTAGATGGTAGACCAGGGTAATATAATGACAGTAGATGGTAGACCAGGGTAATATAATGACAGTAGATGGTAGACCAGGGTAATATAATGACAGTAGATGGTAGACCAGGGTAATATAATGACAGTAGATGGTAGACCAGGGTAATATAATGACAGTAGATGGTAGACCAGGGTAATATAATGACAGTAGATGGTAGACCAGGGTAATATAATGACAGTAGATGGTAGACCAGGGTAATATAATGACAGTAGATGGTAGACCAGGGTAATATAATGACAGTAGATGGTAGACCAGGGTAATATAATGACAGTAGATGGTAGACCAGGGTAATATAATGACAGTAGATGGTAGACCAGGGTAATATAATGACAGTAGATGGTAGACCAGGGTAATATAATGACAGTAGATGGTAGACCAGGGTAATATAATGACAGTAGATGGTAGACCAGGGTAATATAATGACAGTAGATGGTAGACCAGGGTAATATAATGACAGTAGATGGTAGACCAGGGTAATATAATGACAGTAGATGGTAGACCAGGGTAATATAATGACAGTAGATGGTAGACCAGGGTAATATAATGACAGTAGATGGTAGACCAGGTAATATAATGACAGTAGATGGTAGACCAGGGTAATATAATGACAGTAGATGGTATAGACCAGGGTAATATAATGACAGTAGATGGTAGACCAGGGTAATATAATGACAGTAGATGGTAGACCAGGGTAATATAATGACAGTAGATGGTAGACCAGGGTAATATAATGACAGTAGATGGTAGACCAGGGTAATATAATGACAGTAGATGGTAAACCAGGGTAATATAATGACAGTAGATGGTAGACCAGGGTAATATATGACAGTAGATGGTAGACCAGGGTAATATAATGACAGTAGAACAGGGTAATATAATGACAGTAGAGGGTAGAGCAGGGTAATATAATGATAGTAGATGGTAGACCAGGGTAATATATGACAGTAGATGGTAGACCAGGGTAATATATGACAGTAGAGGGTAGACCAGGGTAATATAATGACAGTAGATGGTAGACCAGGGTAATATAATGACAGTAGATGGTAGACCAGGGTAATATAATGACAGTAGAGGGTAGACCAGGGTAATATAATGACAGTAGATGGTAGACCATGGTAATATAATGACAGTAGATGGAGACCAGGGTAATATAGTGACAGTAGATGGTAGACCAGTGTCATATATGACAGTAGATGGTAGACAGGGTAATATAATGAAGTATAATGACAGTAGATGGTAGACCAGGGTAATATAATGACAGTAGATGGTAGACCAGGTAATATAATGACAGTAGATGGTAGACCAGGGTAATATAATGACAGTAGATGGGTAGACCAGGGTAATATAATGACAGTAGATGGTAGACCAGGGTAATATAATGACAGTAGATGGTAGATATAATGACAGTAGATGGTAGACCAGGGTAATATAATGACAGTAGATGGTAGACCAGGGTAATATAATGACAGTAGATGGTAGACCAGGGTAATATAATGACAGTAGATGGTAGACCAGGGTAATATAATGACAGTAGATGGTAGACCAGGGTAATATAATGACAGTAGATGGTAGACCAGGGTAATATAATGACAGTAGATGGTAGACCAGGGTAATATAATGACAGTAGATGGTAGACCAGGGTAATATAATGACAGTAGACCAGGGTAATATAATGACAGTAGATGGTAGACCAGGGTAATATAATGACAGTAGATGGTAGACCAGGGTAATATAATGACAGTAGATGGTAGACCAGGGTAATATAATGACAGTAGATGGTAGACCAGGGTAATATAATGACAGTAGATGGTAGACCAGGTAATATAATGACAGTAGATGGTAGACCAGGGTAATATAATGACAGTAGATGGTAGACCAGGTAATATAATGACAGTAGATGGTAGACCAGGGTAATATAATGACAGTAGATGGTAGACCAGGTAATATAATGACAGTAGATGGTAGACCAGGGTAATATAATGACAGTAGATGGTAGACCAGGGTAATATAATGACAGTAGATGGTAGACCAGGTAATATAATGACAGTAGATGGTAGACCAGGGTAATATAATGACAGTAGATGGTAGACCAGGGTAATATAATGACAGTAGATGGTAGACCAGGGTAATATAATGACAGTAGATGGTAGACCAGGGTAATATAATGACAGTAGATGGTAGACCAGGGTAATATAATGACAGTAGATGGTATAATGACAGTAGAGGGTAGACCAGGTAATATAATGACAGTAGAGGTAGACCAGGGTAATATAATGACAGTAGATGGTAGACCAGGGTAATATAATGACAGTAGATGGTAGAGACCAGGGTAATATAATGACAGTAGATGGTAGACCAGGGTAATATAATGACAGTAGATGGTAGACCAGGGTAATATAATGACAGTAGATGGTAGACCAGGGTAATATAATGACAGTAGACCAGGGTAATATAATGACAGTAGATGGTAGACCAGGGTAATATAATGACAGTAGATGGTAGACCAGGGTAATATAATGACAGTAGATGGTAGACCAGGGTAATATAATGACAGTAGATGGTAGACCAGGGTAATATAATGACAGTAGATGGTAGACCAGGGTAATATAATGACAGTAGATGGTAGACCAGGGTAATATAATGACAGTAGATGGTAGACCAGGGTAATATAATGACAGTAGATGGTAGACCAGGGTAATATAATGACAGTAGATGGTAGACCAGGTTAATATAATGACAGTAGATGGTAGACCAGGGTAATATAATGACAGTAGATGGTAGACCAGGGTAATATAATGACAGTAGATGGTAGACCAGGGTAATATAATGACAGTAGAGGGTAGACCAGGTAATATAATGACAGTAGATGGTAGACCAGGGTAATATAATGACAGTAGATGGTAGACCAGGGTAATATAATGACAGTAGATGGTAGACCAGGGTAATATAATGACAGTAGATGGTAGACCAGGGTAATATAATGACAGTAGATGGTAGACCAGGGTAATATAATGACAGTAGATGGTAGACCAGGGTAATATAATGACAGTAGATGGTAGACCAGGGTAATATAATGACAGTAGATGGGTAGACCAGGGTAATACAGTAATGACAGGGTAGATATAGACAGGATGGTAATATAATGACAGTAGATGGTAGACCAGGGTAATATAATGACAGTAGATGGTAGACCAGGGTAATATAATGACAGTAGATGGTAGACCAGGGTAATATAATGACAGTAGATGGTAGACCAGGGTAATATAATGACAGTAGACCAGGACCAGGGTAATATAATGACAGTAGATGGTAGACCAGGGTAATATAATGACAGTAGATGGTAGACCAGGGTAATATAATGACAGTAGATGGTAGACCAGGGTAATATAATGACAGTAGATGGTAGACCAGGGTAATATAATGACAGTAGATGGTAGACCAGGGTAATATAATGACAGTAGATGGTAGACCAGGGTAATATAATGACAGTAGATGGTAGACCAGGGTAATATAATGACAGTAGATGGTAGACCAGGGTAATATAATGACAGTAGATGGTAGACCAGGGTAATATAATGACAGTAGATGGTAGACCAGGGTAATATAATGACAGTAGATGGTAGACCAGGGTAATATAATGACAGTAGATGGTAGACCAGGGTAATATAATGACAGTAGATGGTAGACCAGGTAATATAATGACAGTAGATGGTAGACCAGGGTAATATAATGACAGTAGATGGTAGACCAGGGTAATATAATGACAGTAGATGGTAGACCAGGGTAATATAATGACAGTAGATGGTAGACCAGGGTAATATAATGACAGTAGATGGTAGACCAGGGTAATATAATGACAGTAGATGGTAGACCAGGGTAATATAATGACAGTAGATGGTAGACCAGGGTAATATAATGACAGTAGATGGTAGACCAGGGTAATATAATGACAGTAGATGGTAGACCAGGTAATATAATGACAGTAGATGGTAGACCAGGGTAATATAATGACAGTAGATGGTAGACCAGGGTAATATAATGACAGTAGATGGTAGACCAGGGTAATATAATGACAGTAGATGGTAGACCAGGGTAATATAATGACAGTAGATGGTAGACCAGGGTAATATAATGACAGTAGATGGTAGACCAGGTTAATATAATGACAGTAGATGGTAGACCAGGGTAATATAATGACAGTAGATGGTAGACCAGGTAATATAATGACAGTAGATGGTAGACCAGGGTAATATAATGACAGTAGATGGTAGACCAGGGTAATATAATGACAGTAGATGGTAGACCAGGGTAATATAATGACAGTAGATGGTAGACCAGGGTAATATAATGACAGTAGAGGGTAGACCAGGGTTAATATAATGACAGTAGATGGTAGACCAGGTAATATAATGACAGTAGATGGTAGACCAGGGTAATATAATGACAGTAGAGGGTAGACCAGGGTAATATAATGACAGTAGATGGTAGACCAGGGTAATATAATGACAGTAGAACAGGGGGTAATATAATGACAGTAGAGGGTAGACCAGGGTAATATAATGACAGTAGATGGTAGACCAGGTTAATATAATGACAGTAGATGGTAGACCAGGTTAATATAATGACAGTAGATGGTAGACCAGGGTAATATAATGACAGTAGATGGTAGACCAGGTTAATATAATGACAGTAGAGGGTAGACCAGGTAATATAATGACAGTAGATGGTAGACCAGGGTAATATAATGACAGTAGATGGGTAGACCAGGGTAATATAATGACAGTAGATGGTAGACCAGGGTAATATAATGACAGTAGAGGGTAGACCAGGCTAATATTATGACAGTAGATGGTAGACCAGGTTAATATAATGACAGTAGATGGTAGACCAGGTTAATATAATGACAGTAGATGGTATACCAGGGTAATATAATGACAGTAGAGGGTAGACCAGTGTAATCTAGTGACAGTAGATGGTAGACCAGGGTAATATAATGACAGTAGAGGGTAGACCAGGGTAATATAATGACAGTAGATGGTAGACCAAGGTAATATAATGACAGTAAATGGTAGACAAGGGTAATATAATCACAGTAGATGGTAGACCAGAGTAATATAATGACAGTAGATGGTATACCAGGGTAATATTATGACAGTTGATGGTAGACCAGGGTAATATAATGACAGTAGAGGGACCAATATAATGACAGTAGATGGTAGACCAGGGTAATATAATGACAGTAGATGGTAGACCAGGGTAATATAATGACAGTAGATGGTAGACCAGGGTAATATAATGACAGTAGAAGGTAGACCAGGGTAATATAATGACAGTAGATGGTAGACCAGGGTAATATAATGACAGTAGAATATAATGACAGTAGATGTAGAGCAGGGTAATATAATGACAGTAGATGGTAGACCAGGGTAATATAATGACAGTAGACCAGGGTAATATAATGACAGTAGAGGGTAGACCAGGGTAATATAATGACAGTAGATGGTAGACCATGGTAATATATTGACAGTAGATGGTAGACCAGGTTAATATAATGACAGTAGATGGTAGACCAGGGTAATATCATGACAGTAGATGGTAGACCAGGTTAATATAATGACAGTAGATGGTATACCAGGGTAATATAATGACAGTAGAGGGTAGACAAGTGTAATCTAGTGACAGTAGATGGTAGACCAGGGTAATATAATGGCAGTAGAGTTTAGACCAGGGTAATATAGTGACAGTAGATTGTAGACCAGGGTAATATAATGACAGTAGATGGTAGAACAGGTCAATATAATGACAGTAGATGGTAGACCAAGGTAATATAATGACAGTAAATGGTAGACCAGGGTAATATAATCACAGTAGATGGTAGACCAGGTCAATATAATGACAGTAGATGGTATACCAGGGTAATATAATGACAGTAGAGGGTAGACCAGGGTAATATAATGACAGTAGATGGTAGACCAGGGTAATATAATGACAGTAGAACTGGGTAATATAATGACAGTAGAGGGTAGACCAGGGTAATATAATGATAGTAGATGGTAGAACAGGGTAATATAATGACAGTAGTTGGTAGACCAGGGTAATATAATGACAGTAGATCGTAGACCAGGTTAATATAATGACAGTAGATTGTAGATCAGGGTAATATAGTGACAGTAGATGGTAGAGCAGGGTAATATAATTACAGTAGATGGTAGACCAGGGTAATATAAATGACAGTAGACCAGGGTAATATAATGACAGTAGAGGGTAGACCAGGTTAATATAATGACAGTAGATGGTATACCAGGGTAATATAATGACAGTAGAGGGTAGACCAGGGTAATATAATGACAGTAGATGGTAGACCAGGGTAATATAATGACAGTAGAACAGGGTAATATAATGACAGTAGAGGGTAGACCAGGGTAATATAATGATAGTAGATGGTAGAACAGGGTAATATAATGACAGTAGTTGGTAGACCAGGGTAATATAATGACAGTAGATGGTAGACCAGGTTAATATAATGACAGTAGATGGTAGATCAGGGTAATATAGTGACAGTAGATGGTAGACCAGGGTAATCTAATGACAGTAGAGGGTGATATAGTGACAGTAGATGGTAGACCATGGTAATATAATGACAGTAAAGAGGAGACCAGGGTAAGATAGTGACAGTAGAGGGTAGACCAGTGTCATCTATGACAGGAGATGGCAGACAGGGTAATATTATGACAGTAGATGGTAGACCAGGGTAATATAATTACAGTAGAGGGTAATATAATGACAGTAGATGGTAGACCAGGGTAATATAATGACAGTAGAGGGTAGACCAGGGTAATATTATGACAGTAGATGGTAGACCAGGGTAATATAATGACAGTAGAGGGTAATATAATGACAGTAGATGGTAGACCAGGGTAATATAATGACAGTAGATGGTAGACCAGGGTAATATAATGACAGCGGATGGTAGACCAGGGTAATATAATGACAGTAGAAGGTAGACCAGGGTAATATAATGACAGTAGATGGTAGACCAGGGTAATATAATGACAGTAGATGGTAGACCAGGGTAATATAATGACAGTAGATTGTAGAGCAGGGTAATATAATGACAGTAGATGGTAGTCCAGGGTAATATAATGACAGTAGACCAGGGTAATATAATGACAGTAGAGGGTAGACCAGGGTAATATAATGACAGTAGATGGTAGACCAGGGTAATATAATGACAGTAGATGGTAGACCAGGGTAATATAATGACAGTAGATGGTAGACCAGGTTAATATAATGACAGTAGATGGTAGACCAGTGTAATATCATGACAGTAGATGTTAGACCAGGTTAATATAATGACAGTAGATGGTATACCAGGGTAATATAATGACAGTAGAGGGTAGACCAGTGTAATCTAGTGACAGTAGATTGTAGACCAGGGTAATATAATGACAGTAGATGGTAGAACAGGGTAATATAATGACAGTAGATGGTAGACCAAGGTAATATAATGACAGTAAATGGTAGACCAGGGTAATATAATCACAGTAGATGGTAGACCAGGGTAATATCATGACAGTAGATGGTAGACCAGGTCAATATAATGACAGTAGATGGTAGACCAGGGTAATATAATGACAGTAGAGGGTAGACCAGGGTAATCTAGTGACAGTAGATGGTAGACCAGGGTAATATAATGGCAGTAGAGTTTAGACCAGGGTAATATAGTGACAGTAGATTGTAGACCAGGGTAATATAATGACAGTAGATGGTAGACCAGGGTAATATAATGACAGTAGATGGTAGACCAGGGTAATATGATGACAGTAGATGGTAGAGCAGGGTAATATAATTACAGTAGATGGTAGACCAGGGTAATATAATGACAGTAGACCAGGGTAATATAATGACAGTAGAGGGTAGACCAGGTTAATATAATGACAGTAGATGGTAGACCAGGTTAATATAATGACAGTAGATGGTAGACCAGGGTAATATCATGACAGTAGATGGTAGACCAGGTTAATATAATGACAGTAGAGGGTAGACCAGGTAATATTATGACAGTAGATGGTAGACCAGGGTAATATAATGACAGTAGATGGTAGACCAGGCTAATATAATGACAGTAGATGGTAGACCAGGGTAATATAATGACAGTAGAGGGTAGACCAGGCTAATATAATGACAGTAGATGGTAGACCAGGGTAATATAATGACAGTAGATGGTAGACCAGGTCAATATAATGACAGTAGATGGTAGACCAGGGTAATATAATGACAGTAGATGGTAGACCAGGTAATATAATGACAGTAGATTGTAGACCAGGGTAATATAATGACAGTAGATGGTAGACCAGGGTAATATAATGACAGTAGATGGGTAATATAATGACAGTAGATGGTAGACCAGGGTAATATAATGACAGTAAATGGTAGACCAGGGTAATATAATCACAGTAGATGGTAGACCAGGGTAATATCATGACAGTAGATGGTAGACCAGGTCAATATAATGACAGTAGATGGTAGACCAGGGTAATATAATGACAGTAGAGGGTAGACCAGGGTAATCTAGTGACAGTAGATGGTAGACCAGGGTAATATAATGGCAGTAGAGTTTAGACCAGGGTAATATAGTGACAGTAGATTGTAGACCAGGGTAATATAATGACAGTAGATGGTAGACCAGGGTAATATAATGACAGTAGATGGTAGACCAGGGTAATATAATGACAGTAGATGGTAGAGCAGGGTAATATAATGACAGTAGATGGTAGACCAGGGTAATATAATGACAGTAGACCAGGGTAATATAATGACAGTAGAGGGTAGACCAGGGTAATATAATGACAGTAAATGGTAGACCAGGTTAATATAATGACAGTAGATGGTAGACCAGGGTAATATCATGACAGTAGATGGTAGACCAGGTTAATATAATGACAGTAGATTGTATACCAGGGTAATATAATGACAGTAGAGGGTAGACCAGGTTAATATAATGACAGTAGATGGTAGACCAGGGTAATATAATGACAGTAGATGGTAGACCAGGGTAATATAATGACAGTAGATGGTAGACCAGGGTAATATAATGACAGTAGATGGTAGACCAGGGTAATATAATGACAGTAGAGGGTAGACCAGGGTAATATAATGACAGTAGATGGTAGACCAGGGTAATATAATGACAGTAGAGACAGGTAATATAATGACAGTAGATGGTAGACCAGGGTAATATAATGACAGTAGAGTTTAATGACAGTAGATGGTAGACCAGGGTAATATAATGACAGTAGATGGTAGACCAGGGTAATATAATGACAGTAGATGGTAGACCAGGGTAATATAATGACAGTAGATGGTAGACCAGGGTAATATAATGACAGTAGATGGTAGACCAGGGTAGTAGAGGTAATATAATGACAGTAGATGGTAGACCAGGGTAATATAATGACAGTAGATGGTAGACCAGGGTAATATAATGACAGTAGATGGTAGACCAGGGTAATATAATGACAGTAGAAGGTAGACCAGGGTAATATAATGACAGTAGAGGGTAGACCAGGGTAATATAATGACAGTAGATGGTAGACCAGGGTAATATAATGACAGTAGATGGTCGACCATGGTAATATAATGACAGTAGAGGGTAATATAATAACAGTAGACGGTAGACCAGGGTAATATAATGACAGTAGATGGTAGACCATGGTAATATAATGACAGTAGATGGTAGACCAGGTTAATATAATGACAGTAGATGGTAGACCAGGGTAATATCATGACAGTAGATGGTAGACCAGGTTAATATAATGACAGTAGATGGTATACCAGGGTAATATAATGACAGTAGAGGGTAGACCAGTGTAATCTAGTGACAGTAGATGGTAGACCAGGGTAATATAATGGCAGTAGAGTTTAGACCAGGGTAATATACTGACAGTAGTTTGTAGACCAGGGTAATATAATGACAGTAGATGGTAGAACAGGTAATATAATGACAGTAGATGGTAGACCAAGGTAATATAATGACAGTAAATGGTAGACCAGGGTAATATAATGACAGTAGATGGTAGACCAGGTCAATATAATGACAGTAGATGGTATACCAGGGTAATATAATGACAGTAGAGGGTAGACCAGGGTAATATAATGACAGTAGATGGTAGACCAGGGTAATATAATGACAGTAGAACTGGGTAATATAATGACAGTAGAGGGTAGACCAGGGTAATATAATGATAGTAGATGGTAGAACAGGGTAATATAATGACAGTAGATGGTAGACCAGGGTAATATAATGACAGTAGATGGTAGACCAGGTTAATATAATGACAGTAGATTGTAGATCAGGGTAATATAGTGACAGTAGATGGTAGACCAGGGTAATATAATGACAGTAGATGGTAGACCAGGGTAATATAATGACAGTAGACCAGGGTAATATAATGACAGTAGAGGGTAGACCAGGGTAATATAATGACAGTAGATGGTAGACCAGGGTAATATAATGACAGTAGATGGTAGACCAGGGTAATATAATGACAGTAGAGGGTAGACCAGGGTAATATGACAGTAGATGGTAGACCAGGTAATATAATGACAGTAGAGAGGTAGACCAGGGTAATATAATGACAGTAGAGGGTAGACCAGGTAATATAATGACAGTAGATGGTAGACAGGGTAATATAATGACAGTAGATGGTAGACCAGGGTAATATAATGACAGTAGATGGTAGACCAGGGTAATATAATGACAGTAGATGGTAGACCAGGGTAATATAATGACAGTAGATGGTAGACCAGGGTAATATAATGACAGTAGATGGTAGACCAGGGTAATATAATGACAGTAGATGGTAGACCAGGTATATAATGACAGTAGATGGTAGACCAGGGTAATATAATGACAGTAGATGGGGTAGACCAGAGGTAATATAATGACAGTAGATGGTAGACCAGGGTAATATAATGACAGTAGATGGTAGACCAGGGTAATATAATGACAGTAGATGGTATATAATGACAGTAGATGGTAGACCAGGGTAATATAATGACAGTAGAGGTTAATATAATGACAGTAGATGGTAGACCAGGGTAATATAATGATGGTAGATGGTAGACCAGGGTAATATAATGACAGTAGATGGTAGACCAGGGTAATATAATGACAGTAGATGGTAGACCAGGGTAATATAATGACAGTAGATGGTAGACCAGGGTAATATAATGACAGTAGATGGTAGACCAGGGTAATATAATGACAGTAGATGGTAGACCAGGGTAATATAATGACAGTAGATGGTAGACCAGGGTAATATAATGACAGTAGACCAGGGTAATATAATGACAGTAGAGGGTAGACCAGGGTAATATAATGACAGTAGAAGGTAGACCAGGGTAATATAATGACAGTAGATGGTAGACCAGGGTAATATAATGACAGTAGATGGTATACCAGGTTAATATAATGACAGTAGATGGTAGACCAGTGTAATATCATGACAGTAGATGTTAGACCAGGTTAATATAATGACAGTAGATGGTATACCAGGGTAATATAATGACAGTAGAGGGTAGACCAGTGTAATCTAGTGACAGTAGATTGTAGACCAGGGTAATATAATGACAGTAGATGGTAGAACAGGGTAATATAATGACAGTAGATGGTAGACCAAGGTAATATAATGACAGTAAATGGTAGACCAGGGTAATATAATCACAGTAGATGGTAGACCAGGGTAATATCATGACAGTAGATGGTAGACCAGGTCAATATAATGACAGTAGATGGTAGACCAGGGTAATATAATGACAGTAGAGGGTAGACCAGGGTAATCTAGTGACAGTAGATGGTAGACCAGGGTAATATAATGGCAGTAGAGTTTAGACCAGGGTAATATAGTGACAGTAGATTGTAGACCAGGGTAATATAATGACAGTAGATGGTAGACCAGGGTAATATAATGACAGTAGATGGTAGACCAGGGTAATATGATGACAGTAGATGGTAGAGCAGGGTAATATAATTACAGTAGATGGTAGACCAGGGTAATATAATGACAGTAGACCAGGGTAATATAATGACAGTAGAGGGTAGACCAGGTTAATATAATGACAGTAGATGGTAGACCAGGTTAATATAATGACAGTAGATGGTAGACCAGGGTAATATCATGACAGTAGATGGTAGACCAGGTTAATATAATGACAGTAGAGGGTAGACCAGGTAATATAATGACAGTAGATGGTAGACCAGGGTAATATAATGACAGTAGATGGTAGACCAGGCTAATATAATGACAGTAGATGGTAGACCAGGGTAATATAATGACAGTAGAGGGTAGACCAGGCTAATATAATGACAGTAGATGGTAGACCAGGGTAATATAATGACAGTAGATGGTAGACCAGGTCAATATAATGACAGTAGATGGTAGACCAGGGTAATATAATGACAGTAGAGGGTAGACCAGTGTAATCTAGTGACAGTAGATTGTAGACCAGGGTAATATAATGACAGTAGATGGTAGAACAGGGTAATATAATGACAGTAGATGGTAGACCAGGTAATATAATGACAGTAAATGGTAGACCAGGGTAATATAATCACAGGATGGTAAATATAATGACAGTAGATGGTAGACCAGGGTAATATAATGACAGTAGATGGTAGACCAGGGTAATATAATGACAGTAGATGGTAGACCAGGTTAATATAATGACAGTAGATGGTAGACCAGGGTAATCTAGTGACAGTAGATGGTAGACCAGGGTAATATAATGACAGTAGATGGTAGACCAGGGTAATATAATGACAGTAGATGGTAGACCAGGGTAATATAATGACAGTAGATGGTAGACCAGGGTAATATAATGACAGTAGATGGTAGACCAGGGTAATATAATGACAGTAGATGGTAGACCAGGGTAATATAATGACAGTAGATGGTAGACCAGGGTAATATAATGACAGTAGACGGTAATATAATGACAGTAGATGGTAGACCAGGGTAATATAATGACAGTAGATGGTAGACCAGGTTAATATAATGACAGTAGATGGTAGACCAGGGTAATATAATGACAGTAGATGGTAGACCAGGGTAATATAATGACAGTAGATGGTAGACCAGGGTAATATAATGACAGTAGATGGTAGACCAGGGTAATATAATGACAGTAGATGGTAGACCAGGGTAATATAATGACAGTAGATGATGTAGACCAGGGTAATATAATGACAGTAGATGGTAGACCAGGGTAATATAATGACAGTAGATGGTAGACCAGGGTAATATAATGACAGTAGATGGTAGACCAGGGTAATATAATGACAGTAGATGGTAGACCAGGGTAATATAATGACAGTAGATGGTAGACCAGGTAATATAATGACAGTAGATGGTAGACCAGGGTAATATAATGACAGTAGATGGTAGACCAGGTTAATATAATGACAGTAGATGGTAGACCAGGGTAATATAATGACAGTAGAGGGTAGACCAGGTGTAATATAATGACAGTAGATGGTAGACCAGGGTAATATAATGACAGTAGAGTTTAGACCAGGGTAATATAGTGACAGTAGATGTAGACCAGGGTAATATAATGACAGTAGATGGTAGACCAGGTAATATAATGACAGTAGATGGTAGACCAGGGTAATATAATGACAGTAGATGGTAGACCAGGGTAATATAATGACAGTAGATGGTAGACCAGGTAATATAATGACAGTAGATGGGGTAATACAGTAGGGTAATATAATGACAGTAGATGGTAGACCAGGGTAATATAATGACAGTAGATGGTAGACCAGGGTAATATAATGACAGTAGATGGTAGACCAGGGTAATATAATGACAGTAGATGGTAGACCAGGGTAATATAATGACAGTAGATGGTAGACCAGGGTAATATAATGACAGTAGATGGTAGACCAGGGTAATATAATGACAGTAGATGGTAGACCAGGTAATATAATGACAGTAGATGGTAGACCAGGGTAATATAATGACAGTAGATGGTAGACCAGGGTAATATAATGACAGTAGATGGTAGACCAGGTAATATAATGACAGTAAATGGTAGACCAGGGTAATATAATGACAGTAGATGGTAGACCAGGGTAATATCATGACAGTAGATGGTAGACCAGGTCAATATAATGACAGTAGATGGTAGACCAGGGTAATATAATGACAGTAGATGGTAGACCAGGGTAATATAATGACAGTAGATGGTAGACCAGGGTAATATAATGACAGTAGACCAGGGTAATATAATGACAGTAGAGGGTAGACCAGGGTAATATAATGACAGTAGATGGTAGACCAGGGTAATATAATGACAGTAGATGGTAGACCAGGGTAATATAATGACAGTAGATGGTAGACCAGGGTAATATAATGACAGTAGATGGTAGACCAGGGTAATATAATGACAGTAGACCAGGGTAATATAATGACAGTAGAGGGTAGACCAGGTTAATATAATGACAGTAGATGGTAGACCAGGTAATATAATGACAGTAGATGGTAGACCAGGGTAATATAATGACAGTAGATGGTAGACCAGGTAATATAATGACAGTAGATGGTAGACCAGGTAATATAATGACAGTAGATGGTAGACCAGGGTAATATAATGACAGTAGATGGTAGACCAGGCTAATATAATGACAGTAGATGGTAGACCAGGGTAATATAATGACAGTAGATGGTAGACCAGGCTAATATAATGACAGTAGATGGTAGACCAGGGTAATATCATGACAGTAGATGGTAGACCAGGTCAATATAATGACAGTAGATGGTATACCAGGGTAATATAATGACAGTAGAGGGTAGACCAGTGTAATCTAGTGACAGTAGATTGTAGACCAGGGTAATATAATGACAGTAGATGGTAGAACAGGGTAATATAATGACAGTAGATGGTAGACCAGGTAATATAATGACAGTAGATGGTAGACCAGGGTAATATAATGACAGTAGATGGTAGACCAGGGTAATAAAATGACAGTAGAGGGTAGACCAGGGTAATGTAATGACAGTAGATGGTAGACCAGGGTAATATAATGACAGTACAGGGTAGACCAGGGTAATCTAGTGACAGTAGATGTAGACCAGGGTAATATAATGACAGTAGAGTTTAGACCAGGGTAATATAGTGACAGTAGATTGTAGACCAGGGTAATATAATGACAGTAGAGGGTAGACCAGGGTAATATAATGACAGTAGAGGGTAATATAATGACAGTAGATGGTAGACCAGGGTTATATAATGACATTAGAGGGTAGACCAGGGTAATATAATGACAGTAGAGGGTAATATAATGACAGTAGATAGTAGACCTGGGTAATATAATGACAGTAGAGGGTAATATAATGACAATAGACGGTAGACCAGGGTAATATAATGACAGTAGATGGTAGACCAGGGTAATATAATGACAGTAGATGGTAGACCAGGGTAATATAATGACAGTAGAGGGTAGACCAGGGTAATATAATGACAGTAGAGGGTAGACCAGGCTAATATAATGACAGTAGATGGTAGACCAGGGTAATATAATGACAGTAGATGGTAGACCAGGGTAATATAATGACAGTAGATGGTAGACCAGGGTAATATAATGACAGTAGATGGTAGACCAGGGTAATATAATGACAGTAGATGGTAGACCAGGGTAATATAATGACAGTAGAGGGTAATATAATGACAGTAGATGGTAGACCAGGGTAATATAATGACAGTAGAGTGTAGACCAGGGTAATATAATGACAGTAGATGGTAGACCAGGTTAATATAATGACAGTAGAAGGTTGACCAGGGTAATATAATGACGGTAGATGGTAGACCAGGGTAATATAATGACAGTAGAAGATAGACCAGGGTAATATAATGACAGTAGATGGTAGACCAGGTAATATAATGACAGTAGATGGTAGACCAGGTTAATATAATGACAGTAGATGGTAGACCAGGGTAATATAATGACAGTAGATGGTAGACCAGGGTAATATAATGACAGTAGATGGTAGACCAGGGTAATATAATGACAGTAGATTGTAGACCAGGGTAATATAATGACAGTAGATGGTAGACCAGGGTAATATAATGACAGTAGATGGTAGACCAGGGTAATATAATGACAGTAGATGGTAGACCAGGGTAATATAATGACAGTAGATGGTAGACCAGGGTAATATAATGACAGTAGACCAGGGTAATATAATGACAGTAGATGGTAGACCAGGGTAATATAATGACAGTAGATGGTAGACCAGGTAATATAATGACAGTAGATGGTAGACCAGGGTAATATAATGACAGTAGATGGTAGACCAGGTAATATAAAGACAGCAGATGGTAGACCAGGGTAATATTAAGACAGTAGAGGGTAGACCAGGGTAATATATTGACAGTAGAGGGTAGACCAGGCTAATATAATGACAGTAGATGGTAGACCAGGGTAATATAATGACAGTACAGGGTAGACCTGGGAAATATAATGACAGTAGATAGTAGACCAGGGTAATATATTGACAGTAGAGGGGATACCAGGGTAATATAATGACAGTAGATGGGTGTCCAGGGTAAATCATGACAGTAGATGGTAGACCAGGGTAATATAATGAGAGTAGATGGTAGACCAGGGTAATATAATGACAGTAGATGGTAGACCAGGGTAATATAATGACAGTAGATGGTAGACCAGGGTAATATAATGACAGTAGATGGTAGACCAGGGTAATATAATGACAGTAGATGGTAGACCAGGGTAATATAATGACAGTAGATGGTAGACCAGGGTAATATAATGACAGTAGATGGTAGACCAGGGTAATATAATGACAGTAGATGGTAGACCAGGGTAATATAATGACAGTAGATGGTAGACCAGGGTAATATAATGACAGTAGATGGTAGACCAGGGTAATATAATGACAGTAGATGGTAGACCAGGGTAATATAATGACAGTAGATGGTAGACCAGGTAATATAATGACAGTAGATGGTAGACCAGGGTAATATAATGACAGTAGATGGTAGACCAGGGTAATATAATGACAGTAGATGGTAGACCAGGGTAATATAATGACAGTAGATGGTAGACCAGGGTAATATAATGACAGTAGATGGTAGACCAGGGTAATATAATGACAGTAGATGGTAGACCAGGGTAATATAATGACAGTAGATGGTAGACCAGGTAATATAATGACAGTAGATGGTAGACCAGGGTAATATAATGACAGTAGAGGGTAGACCAGGTAATATAATGACAGTAGATGGTAGACCAGGGTAATATAATGACAGTAGATGGTAGACCAGGGTAATATAATGACAGTAGATGGGACCAGGGTAATATAATGACAGTAGATGGTAGACCAGGGTAATATAATGACAGTAGATGGTAGACCAGGGTAATATAATGACAGTAGATGGTAGACCAGGGTAATATAATGACAGTAGATGGTAGACCAGGGTAAATATAATGACAGTAGATGGTAGACCAGGGTAATATAATGACAGTAGACCAGGGTAATATAATGACAGTAGATGGTAGACCAGGGTAATATAATGACAGTAGATGGTAGACCAGGGTAATATAATGACAGTAGATGGTAGACCAGGGTAATATAATGACAGTAGATGGGTAGACCAGGGTAATATAATGACAGTAGATGGTAGACCAGGGTAATATAATGACAGTAGATGGTAGACCAGGGTAATATAATGACAGTAGATGGTAGACCAGGGTAATATAATGACAGTAGACCAGGGTAATATAATGACAGTAGAGGGTAGACCAGGGTAATATAATGACAGTAGATGGTAGACCAGGTAATATATTGACAGTAGATGGTAGACCAGGTTAATATAATGACAGTAGATGGTAGACCAGGGTAATATCATGACAGTAGATGGTAGACCAGGTTAATATAATGACAGTAGATGGTATACCAGGGTAATATAATGACAGTAGAGGGTAGACCAGGTAATAATCTAGTGACAGTAGATGGTAGACCAGGGTAATATAATGGCAGTAGAGTTTAGACCAGGGTAATATAGTGACAGTAGATTGTAGACCAGGGTAATATAATGACAGTAGATGGTAGAACAGGTCAATATAATGACAGTAGATGGTAGACCAAGGTAATATAATGACAGTAAATGGTAGACCAGGGTAATATAATCACAGTAGATGGTAGACCAGGTCAATATAATGACAGTAGATGGTAGACCAGGGTAATATAATGACAGTAGAGGGTAGACCAGGGTAATATAATGACAGTAGATGGTAGACCAGGGTAATATAATGACAGTAGAACTGGGGTAATATAATGACAGTAGAGGGTAGACCAGGGTAATATAATGATAGTAGATGGTAGAACAGGGTAATATAATGACAGTAGATGGTAGACCAGGGTAATATAATGACAGTAGATCGTAGACCAGGTTAATATAATGACAGTAGATTGTAGATCAGGGTAATATAATGAAGCAGATGGTAGACCAGGGAAATATAATGAAAGTAGATGGTAAACCAGGGTAATATAATGACAGTAGACCAGGGTAATATAATGACAGTAGAGGGTAGGCCAGGGTAATATAGTGACAGTAGAGGGTAGGCCAGGGTAATATAGTGACAGTAGATTGTAGACCAGGGTAATAAAATGACAGTAGAGGGTAGACCAGGGTAATATAATGACAGTAGAGGGTAGACCAAGGTAATATAATGACAGTAGAGGGTAGACCAGGGTAATATAATGACAGTAGAGGGTAGACCAGTGTAATATATGACAGTAGATGGTAGACCAGGGTAATATAATGACAGTAGATGGTAGACCAGGGTAATATAATGACAGTAGATGGTAGACCAGGGTAATATAATGACAGTAGATGGTAGACCAGGGTAATATAATGACAGTAGAGGGTAGACCAGGGTAATATAATGACAGTAGATGGTAGACCAGGTAATATAATGACAGTAGATGGTAGACCAGGTAATATAATGACAGTAGATGGTAGACCAGGGTAATATAATGACAGTAGATGGTAGACCAGGGTAATATAATGACAGTAGATGGTAGACCAGGGTAATATAATGACAGTAGATGGTAGACCAGGGTAATATAATGACAGTAGATGGTAGACCAGGGTAATATAATGACAGTAGATGGTAGACCAGGGTAATATAATGACAGTAGATGGTAGACCAGGGTAATATAATGACAGTAGATGGTAGACCAGGGTAATATAATGACAGTAGATGGTAGACCAGGGTAATATAATGACAGTAGATGGTAGACCAGGGTAATATAATGACAGTAGATGGTAGACCAGGGTAATATAATGACAGTAGATGGTAGACCAGGGTAATATAATGACAGTAGATGGTAGACCAGGGTAATATAATGACAGTAGATGGTAGACCAGGGTAATATAATGACAGTAATATATGACAGTAGATGGTAGACCAGGGTAATATAATGACAGTAGATGGTAGACCAGGGTAATATAATGACAGTAGATGGTAGACCAGGGTAATATAATGACAGTAGATGGTAGACCAGGGTAATATAATGACAGTAGATGGTAGACCAGGGTAATATAATGACAGTAGATGGTAGACCAGGGTAATATAATGACAGTAGATGGTAGACCAGGGTAATATAATGACAGTAGATGGTAGACCAGGGTAATATAATGACAGTAGATGGTAGACCAGGGTAATATAATGACAGTAGATGGTAGACCAGGGTAATATAATGACAGTAGATGGTAGACCAGGTAATATAATGACAGTAGATGGTAGACCAGGGTAATATAATGACAGTAGATGGTAGACCAGGGTAATATAATGACAGTAGATGGTAGACCAGGGTAATATAATGACAGTAGATGGTAGACCAGGGTAATATAATGACAGTAGATGGTAGACCAGGGTAATATAATGACAGTAGATGGTAGACCAGGGTAATATAATGACAGTAGATGGTAGACCAGGGTAATATAATGACAGTAGATGGTAGACCAGGTAATATAATGACAGTAGATGGTAGACCAGGGTAATATAATGACAGTAGATGACCAGGTAGACAGTAGATGGTAGACAGGGTAATATAATGACAGTAGATGGTAGACCAGGGTAATATAATGACAGTAGATGGTAGACCAGGGTAATATAATGACAGTAGATGGTAGACCAGGGTAATATAATGACAGTAGATGGTAGACCAGGGTAATATAATGACAGTAGATGGTAGACAGTAATATAATGACAGTAGATGGTAGACCAGGGTAATATAATGACAGTAGATGGTAGACCAGGGTAATATAATGACAGTAGATGGTAGACCAGGGTAATATAATGACAGTAGATGGTAGACCAGGGTAATATAATGACAGTAGATGGTAGACCAGGGTAATATAATGACAGTAGATGGTAGACCAGGGTAATATAATGACAGTAGATGGTAGACCAGGGTAATATAATGACAGTAGAGACCAGGGTAATATAATGACAGTAGATGGTAGACCAGGGTAATATAATGACAGTAGATGGTAGACCAGGGTAATATAATGACAGTAGATGGTAGACCAGGGTAATATAATGACAGTAGAGGGGGTAATATAGTGACAGTAGATGGTAGACCAGGTAATATAATGACAGTAGATGGTAGACCAGGGTAATATAATGACAGTAGAGGGTAGACCAGGTAATATAATGACAGTAGATGGTAGACCAGGGTAATATAATGACAGTAGATGGTAGACCAGGGTAATATAATGACAGTAGATGGTAATATAATGACAGTAGATGGTAGACCAGGGTAATATAATGACAGTAGATGGGTAGACCAGGGTAATATAATGACAGTAGATGGTAGACCAGGGTAATATAATGACAGTAGACCAGGGTAATATAATGACAGTAGATGGTAGACCAGGGTAATATAATGACAGTAGATGGTAGACCAGGGTAATATAATGACAGTAGATGGTAGACCAGGGTAATATAATGACAGTAGATGGTAGACCAGGGTAATATAATGACAGTAGATGGTAGACCAGGGTAATATAATGACAGTAGAGGGTAATATAATGACAGTAGATTGTAGAGCAGGGTAATATAATGACAGTAGATGGTAGTCCAGGGTAATATAATGACAGTAGACCAGGGTAATATAATGACAGTAGAGGGTAGACCAGGGTAATATAATGACAGTAGATGGTAGACCAGGTAATATAATGACAGTAGATGGTAGACCAGGTTAATATAATGACAGTAGATGGTAGACCAGTGTAATATCATGACAGTAGATGTTAGACCAGGTTAATATAATGACAGTAGATGGTATACCAGGGTAATATAATGACAGTAGAGGGTAGACCAGTGTAATATAGTGACAGTAGATTGTAGACCAGGGTAATATAATGACAGTAGATGGTAGAACAGGGTAATATAATGACAGTAGATGGTAGACCAGGTAATATAATGACAGTAAATGGTAGACCAGGGTAATATAATCACAGTAGATGGTAGACCAGGGTAATATCATGACAGTAGATGGTAGACCAGGTCAATATAATGACAGTAGATGGTAGACCAGGGTAATATAATGACAGTAGAGGGTAGACCAGGGTAATCTAGTGACAGTAGATGGTAGACCAGGGTAATATAATGACAGTAGATGGTAGACCAGGGTAATATAATGACAGTAGATGGACCAGGGTAATATAATGACAGTAGATGGTAGACCAGGTTAATATAATGACAGTAGATGGTAGACCAGGGTAATATAATGACAGTAGATGGTAGACCAGGTAATATAATGACAGCAGATGGTAGACCAGGTAATATAATGACAGTAGATGGTAGACCAGGGTAATATAATGACAGTAGAGGGTAGACCAGGCTAATATAATGACAGTAGATGGTAGACCAGGGTAATATAATGACAGTAGATGGTAGACCAGGTCAATATAATGACAGTAGATGGTATACCAGGGTAATATAATGACAGTAGAGGGTAGACCAGTGTAATCTAGTGACAGTAGATTGTAGACCAGGGTATTATAATGACAGTAGATGGTAGAACAGGGTAATATAATGACAGTAGATGGTAGACCAAGGTAATATAATGACAGTAAATGGTAGACAAGGGTAATATAATGACAGTAGATGGTAGACCAAGGTAATATAATGACAGTAGATGGTAGACCAGGGTAATATAATGACAGTAGATGGTAGACCAGGGTAATATAATGACAGTAGAGGGTAGACCAGGGTAATATAATGACAGTAGATGGTAGACCAGGGTAATATAATGACAGTAGAGTTTAGACCAGGGTAATATAATGACAGTAGATTGTAGACCAGGGTAATATAATGACAGTAGATGGTAGACCAGGGTAATATA
This sequence comes from Oncorhynchus tshawytscha, assembly GCF_018296145.1. Classification (NCBI taxonomy): domain Eukaryota; kingdom Metazoa; phylum Chordata; class Actinopteri; order Salmoniformes; family Salmonidae; genus Oncorhynchus; species Oncorhynchus tshawytscha. Next base: position 7,535 of record NW_024608782.1, on the reverse strand, counting down.
ATGACAGTAGATGGTAGACCAGGGTAATATAATGACAGTAGATGGTAGACCAGGGTAATATAATGACAGTAGACCAGGGTAATATAATGACAGTAGATGGTAGACCAGGTAATATAATGACAGTAGATGGTAGACCAGGGTAATATAATGACAGTAGATGGTAGACCAGGTAATATAATGACAGTAGATGGTAGACCAGGTAATATAATGACAGTAGATGGTAGACCAGGGTAATATAATGACAGTAGATGGTAGACCAGGCTAATATAATGACAGTAGATGGTAGACCAGGGTAATATAATGACAGTAGATGGTAGACCAGGTAATATAATGACAGTAGATGGTAGACCAGGGTAATATAATGACAGTAGATGGTAGACCAGGGTAATATAGTGACAGTAGATGGTAGACCAGGGTAATATAATGACAGTAGATGGTAGACCAGGGTAATATAATGACAGTAGATGGTAGACCAGGTAATATAATGACAGTAGATGGTAGACCAGGGTAATATAATGACAGTAGATGGTAGACCAGGGTAATATCATGACAGTAGATGGTAGACCAGGTCAATATAATGACAGTAGATGGTAGACCAGGGTAATATAATGACAGTAGAGGGTAGACCAGGGTAATATAATGACAGTAGATGGTAGACCAGGGTAATATAATGACAGTAGAGGTTTAGACCAGGGTAATATAATGACAGTAGATTGTAGACCAGGGTAATATAATGACAGTAGATGGTAGACCAGGTAATATAATGACAGTAGATGGTAGACCAGGGTAATATAATGACAGTAGATGGGTAGACCAGGGTAATATAATGACAGTAGATGGTAGACCAGGGTAATATAATGACAGTAGATGGTAGACCAGGGTAATATAATGACAGTAGATGGTAGACCAGGGTAATATAATGACAGTAGATGGTAGACCAGGGTAATATAATGACAGTAGATGGTAGACCAGGGTAATATAATGACAGTAGATGGTAGACCAGGGTAATATAATGACAGTAGATGGTAGACCAGGTTAATATAATGACAGTAGATGGTAGACCAGGTAATATAATGACAGTAGATGGTAGACCAGGGTAATATAATGACAGTAGAGGGTAATATAATGACAGTAGATGGTAGACCAGGGTAATATAATGACAGTAGATGGTAGACCAATTCAATATAATGACAGTAGATGGTATACCAGGGTAATATAATGACAGTAGAGGGTAGACCAGGTTTATCTAGTGACAGTAGATGATAGACCAGGGTAATATAATGACAGTAGATTGTAGACCAGGATAATATAAGGACAGTAGATGATAGACTGGGGTATACTGACAGTAGATGGTAGACCAGGGTAATATAGTGACAGTAGATGGTAGACCAGGGTAATATAATGACAGTAGATGGTAGACCAGGGTAATATAATGACAGTAGATGGTAGACCAGGGTAATATAATGACAGTAGATGGTAGACCAGGGTAGACCAGGGTAATCTAGTGACAGTAGATGACAGTAGATGGACCAGGGTAATATAATGGCAGTAGAGTTTAGACCAGGGTAATATAGTGACAGTAGATTGTAGACCAGGGTAATATAATGACAGTAGATGGTAGACCAGGGTAATATAATGACAGTAGATGGTAGACCAGGGTAATATAATGACAGTAGATGGTAGAGGGTAGGGTAATATATATGACAGTAGATGGTAGACCAGGGTAATATAATGACAGTAGACCAGGGTAATATAATGACAGTAGAGGGTAGACCAGGGTAATATAATGACAGTAGATGGTAGACCAGGTTAATATAATGACAGTAGATGGTAGACCAGGGTAATATAATGACAGTAGATGGTAGACCAGGGTAATATAATGACAGTAGATGGTACAGCAGGGTAATATAATTACAGTAGATGGTAGACCAGGGTAATATAATGACAGTAGAGGGTAGACCAGGCTAATATAATGACAGTAGATGGTAGACCAGGGTAATATAATGACAGTAGAAGGTAGACCAGGGTAATATAATGACAGTAGATGGTAGACCAGGTTAATATAATGACAGTAGATGGTAGACCAGAGTAATATAATGACAGTATATGGTAGACCAGGGTAATATCATGACAGTAGATGGTAGACCAGGTCAATATAATGACAGTAGATGGTATACCAGGGTAATATAATGACAGTAGAGGGTAGACCAGGGTAATCTAGTGACAGTAGATGGTAGACCAGGGTAATATAATGGCAGTAGAGTTTAGACCAGGGTAATATAATGACAGTAGACCAGGGTAATAAAATGACAGTAGAGGGGAGACCAGGGTAATATAATGACAGTAGATGGTAGACCAGGGTAATATAATGACAGTAGATGGTAGACAAGGGTAATATATTGACAGTAGACCAGGGTAATATAATGACAGTAGATGGTAGACCAGGGTAATACAATGACAGTAGATGGTAGACCAGGGTAATATATTGACAGTAGATGGTAGACCAGGTTAATATAATGACAGTAGATGGTAGACCAGGTTAATATAATGACAGTAGATGGTATACCAGGGTAATATAATGACAGTAGAGGGTAGACCAGTGTAATCTAGTGACAGTAGATGGTAGACCAGGGTAATATAATGACAGTAGAGTTTAGACCAGGGTAATATAGTGACAGTAGATGGTAGACCAGGGTAATATAATGACAGTAGATGGTAGAACAGGGTAATATAATGACAGTAGATGGTAGACCAGGTTAATATAATGACAGTAGATGGTAGACCAGGGTAATATAATGACAGTAGATGGTAGATCAGGGTAATATAATGACAGTAGATGGTAGACCAAGGGTAATATAATGACAGTAGATGGTAGACCAGGTAATATAATGACAGTAGATGGTAGACCAGGGTAATATAATGACAGTAGATGGTAGACCAGGGTAATATAATGACAGTAGATGGTAGACCAGGGTAATATAATGACAGTAGATGGTAGACCAGGGTAATATAATGACAGTAGATGGTAGACCAGGGTAATATAATGACAGTAGATGGTAGACCAGGGTAATATAATGACAGTAGATGGTAGACCAGGGTAATATAATGACAGTAGATGGTAGACCAGGGTAATATAATGACAGTAGATGGTAGACCAGGGTAATATAATGACAGTAGATGGTAGACCAGGGTAATATAATGACAGTAGATGGTAGACCAGGGTAATATAATGACAGTAGATGGTAGACCAGGTAATATAATGACAGTAGACCAGGGTAATATAATGACAGTAGATATAATGACAGTAGACCAGGGTAATATAATGACAGTAGATGGTAGACCAGGTAATATAATGACAGTAGATGGTAGACCAGGGTAATATAATGACAGTAGATGGTAGACCAGGTAATATAATGACAGTAGATGGTAGACCAGGTAATATAATATAATGACAGTAGATGGTAGACCAGGGTAATATAATGACAGTAGAGGGTAGACCAGGGTAATATAATGACAGTAGATGGTAGACCAGGGTAATATAATGACAGTAGATGACCAGTAGAGATGGTAGACCAGGGTAATATAATGACAGTAGATGGTAGACCAGGGTAATATAATGACAGTAGATGGTAGACCAGGGTAATATATTGACAGTAGATGGTAAACCAGGTTCATATAATGACAGTAGATGGTAGATCAGGTCAATATAATGACAGTAGATGGTAGACCAGGGTAATATAATGACAGTAGAGGGTAGACCAGGGTAATATAATGACAGTAGATGGTAGACCAGGGTAATATAATGACAGTAGATGGTAGACCAGGGTAATATAATGACAGTAGATGGTAGACCAGGGTAATATAATGACAGTAGATGGTAGACCAGGTAATATAATGACAGTAGATGGTAGACCAGGGTAATATAATGACAGTAGATGGTAGACCAGGGTAATATAATGACAGTAGATGGTAGACCAGGTAATATAATGACAGTAGATGGTAGACCAGGGTAATATAATGACAGTAGATGGTAGACCAGGGTAATATAATGACAGTAGATGGTAGACCAGGGTAATATAATGACAGTAGATGGTAGACCAGGTAATATAATGACAGTAGATGGTAGACCAGGGTAATATAATGACAGTAGAGGGTAGACCAGGGACAGTACCATAATGACAGTAGATGGTAAGGGTAATATAATGACAGTAGATTGGTAGACCAGGGTAATATAATGACAGTAGATGGTAGACAGGGTAATATAATGACAGTAGATGGTAGACCAAGGTAATATAATGACAGTAAATGGTAGACCAGGGTAATATAATGACAGTAGATGGTAGACCAGGGTAATATAATGACAGTAGATGGTAGACCAGGTCAATATAATGACAGTAGATGGTAGACCAGGGTAATATAATGACAGTAGAGGGTAGACCAGGGTAATATAATGACAGTAGATGGTAGACCAGGGTAATATAATGACAGTAGAGTTTAGACCAGGGTAATATAATGACAGTAGATGGTAGACCAGGGTAATATAATGACAGTAGATGGTAGACCAGGGTAATATAATGACAGTAGATGGTAGACCAGGGTAATATAATGGTACAGTAGATGGTAGACCAGGGTAATATAATGACAGTAGATGGTAGACCAGGTAATATAATGACAGTAGAGGGTAGACCAGGGTAATATAATGACAGTAGATGGTAGACCAGGGTAATATAATGACAGTAGATGGTAGACCAGGTTAATATAATGACAGTAGATGGTAGACCAGGTAATATAATGACAGTAGATGGTAGACCAGGGTAATATAATGACAGTAGAGGGTAGACCAGGGTAATATAATGACAGTAGATGGTAGACCAGGGTAATATCATGACAGTAGATGGTAGACCAGGTAATATAATGACAGTAGATGGTAGACCAGGGTAATATAATGACAGTAGATGGTAGACCAGGTAATATAATGACAGTAGATGGTACAGCAGGGTAATATAATTACAGTAGATGGTAGACCAGGGTAATATAATGACAGTAGACCAGGGTAATATAATGACAGTAGATGGTAGTCCAGGGTTATATAATGACAGTGGATGGTAGACCAGGGTAATATCATGACAGTAGATGGTAGACCAGGTCAATATAATGACAGTAGATGGTAGACCAGGGTAATATAATGACAGTAGAGGGTAGACCAGGGTAATCTAGTGACAGTAGATGGTAGACCAGGGTAATATAATGGCAGTAGAGTTTAGACCAGGGTAATATAGTGACAGTAGATTGTAGACCAGGGTAATATAATGACAGTAGATTGTAGACCAGGGTAATATAATGACAGTAGAAAGTAGTAAAGCGTAATATAATGACAGTAGATGGTAGACCAGGGTAATATAATGACAGTAGATGGTAGACCAGGGTAATATAATGACAGTATAGGGAAGACCAGGGTAATATAATGACAGCAGATGGTATACCAGGGTAATATAATGACAGTAGATGGTAGACCAGGGTAATATAATGACAGTAGATGGTAGACCAGGTTAATATAATGACAGTAGATGGTAGACCAGGGTAATATAATGACAGTAGATGGTAGACCAGGGTTAATATAATGACAGTAGATGGTAGACCAGGTAATATATATGACAGTAGATGGTAGACCAGGGTAATATAATGACAGTAGATGGTAGACCAGGCTAATATAATGACAGTAGATGGTAGACCAGGGTAATATAATGACAGTAGATGGTAGACCAGGTCAATATAATGACAGTAGATGGTAGACCAGGGTAATATAATGACAGTAGAGGGTAGACCAGGTAATATAGTGACAGTAGATGGTAGACCAGGGTAATATAATGACAGTAGATGGTAGACCAGGGTAATATAATGACAGTAGATGGTAGACCAGGTAATATAATGACAGTAAATGGTAGACCAGGGTAATATAATGAGTAGATGGTAGACCAGGGTAATATAATGACAGTAGATGGTAGACCAGGGTAATATAATGACAGTAGATGGTAGGTAATATAATGACAGTAGATGTAAGGGTAATATAATGACAGTAGAGGGTAGACCAGGGTAATATAGTGACAGTAGATGGTAGACCAGGGTAATATAATGGCAGTAGAGTTTAGACCAGGGTAATATAGTGACAGTAGATGGTAGACCAGGGTAATATAATGACAGTAGATGGTAGACCAGGGTAATATAATGACAGTAGATGGTAGACCAGGGTAATATAATGACAGTAGATGGTAGACCAGGGTAATATAATGACAGTAGATGGTAGACCAGGGTAATATAATGACAGTAGAGGGTAATATAATGACAGTAGATGGTAGACCAGGTAATATAATGACAGTAGATGGTAGACCAGGGTAATATAATGACAGTAGATGGTAGACCAGGTAATATAATGACAGTAGATGGTAGACCAGGGTAATATAATGACAGTAGATGGTAGACCAGGGTAATATAATGACAGTAGATGGTAGACCAGGCTAATATAATGACAGTAGATGGTAATGACAGAGATGGTAGACAGGGTAATATAATGACAGTAGAAGGTAGACCAGGGTAATATAATGACAGTAGATGGTAGACCAGGTTAATATAATGACAGTAGATGGTAGACCAGAGTAATATAATGACAGTATATGGTAGACCAGGGTAATATCATGACAGTAGATGGTAGACCAGGTCAATATAATGACAGTAGATGGTATACCAGGGTAATATAATGACAGTAGAGGGTAGACCAGGGTAATCTAGTGACAGTAGATGGTAGACCAGGGTAATATAATGGCAGTAGAGTTTAGACCAGGGTAATATACTGACAGTATATTGTAGACCAGGGTAATATAATGACAGTAGATGGCAGACCAGGGTAATATAATGACAGTAGATGGTAGAGCAGGGTAATATAATGACAGTAGATGGTAGACAAGGGTAATATATTGACAGTAGACCAGGGTAATATAATGACAGTAGAGGGTAGACCAGGGTAATACAATGACAGTAGATGGTAGACCAGGGTAATATAATGACAGTAGATGGTAGACCAGGGTAATATAATGACAGTAGATGGTAGACCAGGGTAATATAATGACAGTAGATGGTAGACCAGGGTAATATAATGACAGGAGATGGTAGACCAGGGAAATATAATGACAGTAGATGGTAGACCAGGGTAATATAATGACAGTAGATGGTAGACCAGGGTAATATAATGACAGTAGATGGTAGACCAGGGTAATATAATGACAGTAGATGTAGACCAGGGTAATATAATGACAGTAGATGGGTAGACCAGGGTAATATAATGACAGTAGATGGTAGACCAGGGTAATATAATGACAGTAGATGGTAGACCAGGGTAATATAATGACAGTAGATGGTAGACCAGGGTAATATAATGACAGTAGATGGTAGACCAGGGTTAATATAATGACAGTAGATGGTAGACCAGGGTAATATAATGACAGTAGAGGGTAGACCAGGGTAATATAATGACAGTAGAT
>NW_024608781.1:57500-80533 GCF_018296145.1 Oncorhynchus tshawytscha | reverse complement strand
GAGAGGACTCTCAACATGTCACTATGTAATGTAGCCAACGTAGTGTAAATGTCAGGTCAACAGTTCAATAAAAGTAGAAGTATCCAGTGGTTTAGCTGACCGTGAGTATCCATTCTTAAAAATAAAAATGTTTAACCTTTATTTAACTAAGCATTAGAAAGCCTTTTAGAATACCAAGTGATTCAGCTACTTGACTTTCTGACCTTGATGGTTCGTTAAAGTCGACCCTCTTTAAGGGCAAAAGTCCATGTAGAAAACGTCAGATGGACCAGACAATGTCCTCTAATCACTGCTGTTGAGTTCAACGCTCCAGATGACCTAATGGAGGGCAAAAGTCCATTATGAAGAACTCACACAACACCACCCCACAACACCACCCCTCCACCCCCCTCACTTGCCTCCACCCCGCCACCCCCACCCCACCACACCACCCCACCACCCCTCCACCCCGCCACCCCCACCCCACCACCCCACCCCCCCACCCCACCACCCCCTCCACCCCACCACCCCCACCCCACCACCCCCTCCACCCCCACCACCCCACCACCCCTCCACCCCACCACCCCCCTCCCCACACACCACCCACCACCCCCACCACACCACCCCCACCTCACCCCCACCCCTTACCCCACCCCACCACACCACCCCACCACCCTCCACCCCGCTACCCCCACCCACCACCCACCACCCCATCCACCCCCACCACCCCCCCACCCCCCACCACCCCCACCCCTCCACCCCCCACCCCCACCCACCCACCACCCCACCCCGCCACTCACCCACCCATTCCACCACCCCTACCCCGCACCGCATCACACCCCCCTCCCCACACCCTGCCCCCCACCCACCCTCCCTTACCGCCTACCATCACCCATCACACCCGCCCCACCACCCCACCCCACCCCACCACCTCACCCCCACCCCACCACCCCTCCACCGCCCGCCGCCCCCACCCCCCCTCTCATCAACCATCCGCCTTCGACCGTCTTGATGGCCAAACTGTCATGTAGGTCGGACGCCATGCTTCTCTCCCTCTATTTCCAGGGGGTTAACTCCGCCTCTTACACCCTGCAGCTTTACCCACAAACCCATTTACTACTCCGCTGACTCCGTCTCTTCCGTCTCCGCCATATTAAAAGCGTCATCATCAATAATGGATGTTATCAATCTTCTGCTGTTGACCCATTAGCCTTCCCTCCCCCAAACGGATGAGTCCTGGGCTTTGTGTTGTGAAGGGCATACTGATACAGTGATGCAGTGATGCAGTGATGCAGGGTCAGGCTTGGACAGGTTACCAGATAACGCGGTGGGAAGGAATCAGGCCACGTCCCCCAAATGGCTCCCTATTCCCTACATTAGTGCACTACTTTTGACCATAGGGCCATAGAGAATAGGTGCCTTGTTGGAAACTTAGTTCCTTCCTCTTATCATCACTATGCCTCTGAGCTGTGGTTATATTTCATATTTTTATATTTCACATTATAACCAAATTCCTCCTACTGCCCTTTTCGTGCTCTCGTAGCTCCTATTTGGATAGAATTGAATATGGGTAATATATCCTCTCTCGCTCTTCGTGTTTCCTGCTCCCTAGCCCCTACCTGACAGAACTGAACAAGGGCAATATATCCCTCCTGCTGTGTTTCCCAGTTTCTCTACTAACATATAGACTGGTGTTTCCTGCAGCTCCCTACCTTGATAGAATTGAATATAAATCAACTGTATTTTCACCTGACAGAACCCTAAGCTCCTACACAGTGCAAACATTTAGACATGTTTTTAAAATGTATTTTACACTAAGAGTATCTCTAACTTTTAAAATGGGTAATGTGACTTTTAACCCGTTTAGGAAGGTGACTAGAGATGAAAAAGAGGTTCAGATTCCATAGGTTACCTCAGGGCATGTTGTGTGCACCAGAACAGAACAGAGCAGAACAGAGGAATGCCTCATCATCACTGTAACTCAGACAACATGAAGTAGAAGCCACACCAGAGACTTCCTCTGACCAGTAAACGGCTCAGCAAGTGGAAGTAGAGCCACGCACCGATTGAAACTAATACACAGGAACCACGGGGACTGAAACACGGCGTGACAAATGTGACGGATCAATTTGGACACACACGTTAATTTATTGAGGGAGAAAGAGAGAGTTATTTAGCCACAGAGCGTAACAGGAGAAAGAACATGTCTGTATTAATCTAACTCAGAAAGGTGAGGGAGAATACACAGGAAATAACTCAGGGGGATGGAGTTAGCTAGCTCCTTCAACCTCATCCCAACTCACCCTACCTACCTACCCCACCCGGGCCCAGTCACCAGCCACCCACCTCACTGGCAAGGAGAAGATTGCTTTCTGAACACCACATGTCACCCCTCAGCCCCACACTCCCTCCCTCTGTCCTTTCCCTCCTTCCCCCCCAACTGAAAAGAAACAACAACAAGAAAGAAAATAAAAGAATCCAGATTAAAGTTCACTCTTTTCCCCCCTCCTTCTGTATTGATCTCTCCATCCATCACACACATCCCTCCATCTTTCTGGGGTGTTGGGTATTGATTACTACTAATGTGTTGGGCCCGTCGGTCAGCCTACAGGGAGAGATGGAAGGCTATATCTGGGCTTGGAGACAGGTTCAGACCAGTTATTTACCATGGAAGGTTATAGCTGGGCTTGGAGACAGGTTCAGACCAGTTCACCATGGAAGGCCTGGGCTTGAGACAGGTTCAGACCAGTTTACCATGGAAGGTTATAGCTGGTTATAGCTGGAAGGCTTGGAGACAGGTTCAGACCAGTTCTTTACCATGGAAGGTTATAGCTGGGCTTCTTTACCATGGAAGGTTATATCTGGGCTTGGTAACAGGTTCAGACCAGTTCTTTACCATGGAAGGTTATAGCTGGGCTTGGAGACAGGTTCAGACCAGTTCTTTACCATGGAAGGCTATATCTGGGCTTGGAGACAGGTTCAGACCAGTTCTTTACCATGGAAGGTTATATCTGGGCTTGGACAGGTAACAGTTCTTTACCATGTTCTGGGCTTGGAGACAGGTTCAGACCAGTTCTTTACCATGGAAGGTTATATCTGGGCTTGGAGACAGGTTCAGACCAGTTCTTTACCATGGAAGGCTATATCTGGGCTTGGAGACAGGTTCAGACCAGTTCTTTTACCATGGAAGGCTATATCTGGGCTTGGAGACAGGTTCAGACCAGTTCTTTACCATGGAAGGCTATATCTGGGCTTGGAGACAGGTTCAGACAGGTATATCAGACCAGACCAGTTCTTTACCATGGAAGGTTATATCTGGGCTTGGAGCAGACCAGTTTCTTTACCATGGAAGGCTATGGATTGGGCTTTTCAGACCCCATTTTTCACCAAAGACAGATTGGATTTAATTGTGGAAGTGTACTTTGCGGGATCATTGTTGAGTTATCACGTTAATAACTCTCCACTTTCACAGCATAGTGTCCCAGCTGACTTAACATCAGTCTATAGTTAGAACATTACAATTCAGGTAAGACCCAGATGCAGACAACAGTAGCAACAGTTTATTAATCCAACAGGGGCAGGCAAAAGACAGGTTAAGGGCAGGCAGAGGTCAGTAATCCACATAGCTGGGGCAAAGGTACAGAATGACAGGAAGGGTCAGGGTCAGGGTCAGGGTCAGGCAGAGGTCAGTAATCCACATAGCTGGGGCAAAGGTACAGAACGACAGGAAGGCTCAGGGTCAGGGTCAGGCAGAAGTCAGTAATCCACATAGCTGGGGCAAAGGTACAGAATGACAGGAAGGGTCAGGGCAGGCAGAGGTCAGTAATCCACATAGCTGGGGCAAAGGTACAGAACGACAGGAAGGCTCAGGGTCAGGGTCAGGCAGAGTCAGTAATCCACATAGCTGGGGCAAAGGTACAGAACGACAGGAAGGCTCAGGGTCAGGGTCAGGCAGAGGTCAGTAATCCACATAGCTGGGGCAAAGATACAGCACGGCAGGCTGTATCTTTGGCTCAGGCTCAGGTCAGGCCGAGGTCAGTAATCCACATAGCTGGGGCAAAGGTACAGAACGACAGGAAGGCTCAGGGTCAGGGCAGGCAGGGGTCAGTAATCCAGATAGCTGGGGCAAAGGTACAGCACGGCAGGCAGGCTCAGGTCAGGCAGAGGTTGGTAATCCACATAGCTGGGGCAAAGATACAGCACGGCAGGCAGGCTCAGGTAGAGGTCAGTAATCCACATAGCTGGGGCAGAGGTACAGGACGACCGGCAGAATGGTCAACACCGGGAAACCAAGAACAATCGCGAGACAGGAGCAGAGGGAAAACCGCTGGTAGGCTTCACAAAACAAAAGGAACTGGCAACATACAAACAGAGAACACAGGTATAAATACACAGGGGATAATGGAGAAGATGGGCGACACCTGGAGGGGTTTGGAGACAATCACAAAGACAGGTGAAACAGATCAAGGTGTGACAATTACTGGTAATTCTGTCTCGCTAGCTGGACTTTTGTTTCACTGATAGAGGAGGTTCCGTCAAGAGCTGAACACCTACAGCTGAGTCTCAGGACTGTAGATTGTAGTGCAGAGAAATATAGTATAGACCTGTTTTAATGTAGGGACTATTACCATGACAACTATTACCATAACAACTAATCGAAGTGGGTGCTAGGTTTCCTCACATATTGTCAGCTGAAGTCACACATACCCTTAGGAGAGGTACAAGTCACATTAGGCTGGATTTACAGAGTTGTTTTTCTACTAGATGGCTGCAACAGTAGTCCTAGTTAAATTCATGGAGACATTATATTTTGTGTCTTACTTTACTTCGTCTCAGATCTCAGATGTGTCGTCAAGCCGAAAATAGACGTCATAATGGGAACATCTGTGACATGTTTCAATTAAAACAAATTAGTTATCGGAAGCTGACAGTCTGAGATAAAAACTCAAGTCACCATCTGGAGAGAAAGTGACAAAACAACAACACAGGTATGAAGACGATTAACTATTAAAGTATTGCACCTCTCACTAAATCAATGTTTTATTAGTCGCATACACATGTTATTTTTATTAAACTAGGCATGTCAGTTAAGAACAAATTCATATTTACAACGATGGACTAATCTGGCCTTCCCGATCACGGCCACTTGATGACACAGCCCGGGATCGAACCAGAGTCAGCACTGAGATGCGGTGACTTAGACTGCTGTGCCACTCAGGAGTAGACGTTGCAGCGAAATGCTTCAATAATACAAAAATTATACTTAAATCCAAACGGGTCTCTAGCAGATTAGTAAGAATGCCTCATCCCATGTTTAATACACGAGAAAAAACAACAAATAATAGAAGGAATATTATGGTTAAACTCAAATGTATAAAATCAGTATAATCTTTGTAAACTATGTCATAAATTTGGACTGGTGGAGTTATGTCAAATATGCAGTTAACAAAAATATACGGAAATGTCCCAAATACACAAAATTACAACCAACTGCATGCAGCATTACCGCAAACAAAATGGAGGAGGCAAGTGGAAGGGGAGGAGGCAAGTGGAAAGGAGGAGGCAAGTGGAAAGGGGAGGAGGCAAGTGGAAGGTGAGGCAAGTGGAGAGGCAAGTGGAAAGGGGAGGAGGCAAGTGGAAGGTGAGGAGGCAAGTGGAAAGGGAGGAGGCAAGTGGAAAGGGGAGGAGGCAAGTGGAAAGGGGAGGAGGCAGAGTGGAAAGGCAAGTGGAAAGGGGAGGCAAGTGGAAAGGGAGGAGGCAGTGGAAAGGGAAAGGGGGGAGGAGGCAAGTGGAAAGGGGAGGAGGCAAGTGGAAAGGTGAGGAGGCAAGTGGAAAGGTGAGGAGGCAAGTGGAAAGGGGAGGCAGAGTGGAAGGGGAGGGCAAGTGGAAAGGTGAGGAGGCAAGTGGAAAGGGGAGGAGGTAAGGAACTTGTCTGAAGGCCACTGCATTAAAGACAAAAACGGGCTAAAGAATCAATTAGCTTCCCAGCTCTGCAGATTTGGCTGTCGATAGACAGAGTCATTAGATCCCTTGTTTTGGTACTGCCCATATGTAGCTTGTTTTTGATTTCGCAGGTTCAGGATTGGCTGAAAAAATGGCAACATTTACTTGGAGCAAAGACTGCAAATAACACTACTGGCTGATGTTGAAAAGTCGAGTCAATCGACCAATAATATAGTAATACTCTTAGCGAAGGTGTTGAGATGTTGGACGAGCAGGTGTCCACATACTTTTGGTCATCTAGTGTATACTGTATTTACAAATATATTTATAAATATATATATATATATATATATATATATATATATATATATATATATATATATATATATATATATATATATATATATATATATATATATATATATAGTGGACTGGAGATGATGTGGACTATTACATTGATAGAAACCACAATCAGATAACAATCAGATCACAATTTCATCACAATCGGATCCCAATCAAATCACAATCGGATCACAATTTGATCACAATCTAACTGCAATATTAAAGCTGATCTGTCCCGTAAAAAACCCCACAGGTATGGCGTTGGAGAAGAAATGCTGTATGTTGGCTTGAGGACATCATTTAGAAGAACCATTTCTTTCATTTCTTATCTAACCAGAACTGGGGGGCAGAAGAAAACTACTCCGTTGACAGGGCACTTGCCTCTCAAATGAAAAGTTAGTAGAGTCCCACAGCTGCTCAGTACCTACTGAACCTAGAAGTAGAACATAACGTCTCCACTGTGGAACAGATGGCTGCTAAGACAATGGCCTGAATACATTTAACAGCATGTGGGTGTTTTAAAGACGACCAGGAGAGGAGCGTACACATAAAAATGATTGGTTTCTATGTGAAGATGAAAGCAGCACGTCTGGTATATTTAACTCTGTCGGCAAGGTTGCTCTGGCAGTACAGATGTACAGTCTGTAACTCTCTAGTTTGAGTCATTAGTAATATTGATCTATTTCATAAACCGCTCCCGGGCAGGAAAAGTTATATTATTTAACACACTGGGACACTAAACCCACCCCAGTCAGGAGAATTCATCTTATTTAACACACTGGGTAACTAAACTAACATCCAGTCAGGAGAATTCATCTAATTCAACACACTGGGCCACTAAACCCACCTCCAGTCAGGAGAATTCATCTTATTCAACACACTGGGACACTAAACCCACCTCCAGTCAGGAGAATTCATCTTATTCAACACACTGGGCCACTAAACCCACCTCCAGTCAGGAGAATTCATCTTATTCAACACACTGGGACACTAAACCCACCTCCAGTCAGGAGAATTCATCTAATTCAACACACTGGGCCACTAAACCCACCTCCAGTCAGGAGAATTCATCTAATTCAACACACTGGGCCACTAAACCCACCTCCAGTCAGGAAAATTCATCTAATTCAACACACTGGGCCACTAAACCCACCTCCAGTCAGGAGAATTCATCTAATTCAACACACTGGGCCACTAAACCCACCTCCAGTCAGGAGAATTCATCTCATTCAACACACTGGGCCACTAAACCCACCTCAGTCAGGAGAATTCATCTAATTCAATGATGGGCTCTTACTAGGGAAGTAATGGAGGATCACTCCAGTCAGGAGAATTATTTCATTTTAGGACACACTGGGGACCACTAAGGAATAATGAGTCTTTCAGTCAGGAGAATTCACTCATTCAGGAATAATGAGTATTTCTCTTATTAGGAGAGTAATGGAGGATCACTCCTGATCAGGAATAATGAGTATTTCAATTTTTAGGAGAGTAATGGAGGATCACTCCTGATCAGGAATAATGAGTATTTATATTATTAGGAGAGTAATGGAGGACCACTCCTGATCAGGAATAATGAGTATTTCTCTTATTAGGAGAGTATTGGAGGATCACTCCTGATCAGGAATAATGAGTATTTATATTATTAGGAGAGTAATGGAGGGTCACTCATGATCAGGAATAATGAGTCTATCTATTATTAGGATAGTAATGGAGGATCACTCCTGATCAGGAATAATGAGTCTTTCTATTATTAGGAGAGTAATGGAGGATCACTCCTGATCAGGAATAATGAGTATTTATATTATTAGGAGAGTAATGGAGGGTCACTCCTGATCAGGAATAATGAGTATTTATATTATTAGGAGAGTAATGGAGGACCACTCCTGATCAGGAATAATGAGTATTTCAATTATTAGGAGAGTAATGGAGGACCACTCCTGATCAGGAATAATGAGTATTTCAATTATTAGGAGAGTAATGGAGGACCACTCCTGATCAGGAATAATGAGTATTTCAATTATTAGGAGAGTAATGGAGGACCACTCCTGATCAGGAATAATGAGTATTTCAATTATTAGGAGAGTAATGGAGGACCACTCCTGATCAGGAATAATGAGTCTTTGAATTATTAGGAGAGTAATGGAGGATCACTCCTGATCAGGAATAATGAGTATTTATATTATTAGGAGAGTAATGGAGGACCACTCCTGATCAGGAATAATGAGTATTTCAATTATTAGGAGAGTAATGGAGGACCACTCCTGATCAGGAATAATGAGTCTTTGAATTATTAGGAGAGTAATGGAGGATCACTCCTGATCAGGAATAATGAGTATTTATATTATTAGGAGAGTAATGGAGGATCATTCCTGATCAGGAATAATGAGTATTTCAATTATCTCAGTGGAGTAAAAAATTATGTTTTCGTTCAATTCACACCGATATGATTAGTGGAATAAAATCTATTAAAGGAAATGGAACAATCCGTTTCTAATGGCGTTGCTCGCCTGGCTTGACACTGTAGGGCAAGTACATGGTATATTCTCTGTTGAGACTCACAGTTGGTGATGACTGAGAAAGAGCAGAGAATAAAGGGCATGAAAAGATAGGAATAAAGAGTATTCCTCATGGTGAATATGAAACAGTTGTCATGGCCCAGTAGAATGTGTCTGTCTGCGAGGGGTTGAAATAGACATGGCACTGCTCTGTCCCACAGGAATAATGTCAGTCTCTCCCTCTCTCCTTATCTCCCTCTCCTCCTCCCTCTCCCCTCCTCTTCTTCCTTTCCCTATTCCTCTCCTCTCCTCTCCTCTCCTCTCCTCTCCTCTCCTCTCCTCTCCCTGGAACTCCTCTCCTCTCCTCTCCCTCTCCTCTCCTCTCCTCTCCTCTCCTCTCCTCCTTCTCCCCCTCCTCTCCTCTACTCTCCGCCCTCTGGTCCCTCTTCTCTTCTCTCCTCTCTCTTCTCTCCCTCTCCTCTCTCTCCTCCACCTCCTTCTCTTCTTCTCCTCCTCCTCTCCCTCTTCTCCTCCTCCTCCTCTCCCTCTACTCCTCCTCTCCTCTTCTTCTTCCTCCTCCTAGGAAGTCTCTCTTCTCTTTGAATAAAGAATCTCCTCTCCTCTCCTCTCCTCTCCTCTCAGTTCTCATCTCCTCTCCTCTCCTCTCCTCCTCTCCCTCCTCCTTCTCCCTCTCTCCCTCCTCCTCTCCCTCTCTCCTCCTCTCCTCTTCTTCTTCCTCCCCTACTCCTCTTCTCTCTCCTCTTCCTTCTCATCTCCTCCTTCTCCCTCTCTCCTCTCTCTCCTCTCCTCTCTCTCCTCTCCTCTCTCCTCTCCTCTCCTCTCCCTCCTCTTCTTCCTTTCCTCTCCTCTCCTCTCCTCTCCTCTCCTCCTCCTTCCTTTCCCTCCTCTCCTCTCCTCTCCTCTCCTCTCCTCTCCTCTCCTCTCCTCTCCTCTCCTCTCCTCTCTCCTCCTCCTCTCCCTCTTCTCCTCCTCCTCCTCTCCCTCTACTCCCTCCTCTCCTCTTCCTCCTTCTCCCTTCCCTCTCTCTCCCCTCTCATCTCTCCTTCTCCTCCTCCCTCTCCTCTCCTCTCCTCTCCTCTCCTCTCCTCTCCCCTCTCCTCTCCTCTCCTCTCCTCTCCCTCTCTCTCTCCTCTCCTCCTCCTCCCCTCTCTTCTCTCCTCTCCTCTCCTCTCCTCTCCTCTCCTCTCCTCTCCTCTCCCTCTCCTCTCCCTCCTCTCCTCTCCTCTCTCTCTCCTCCTCTCCTCTCCTCTCCTCTCTCCTCCTCTCCTCTCCTCTCCTCTCTTCTCTCCTCTCCTCTCCTCTCCTCTCCTCTCCTCTCCTCTCCTCCTCTCCTCTCTCTCCTCTCCTCTCCTCTCCTCTCCTCTCCTCTCCTCTCCTCTCCTCTCTCCTCTCTCTCTCTCCCTCTCCTCTCTCTTCCTCCTCCTCCTCCTCTCTTCCTCTCCTCTCCTCCCTCTCCTCTCCTCTCTCCTCCCTCCCTCTCCTCCTCTCCTCTCCTCTCCTCTCTCTCCCTCTCCCTTCTCCCCCTCCTCTCCTCTTCTCCGCCCTCTCCTCCTCTCCTCTCCTCTCTCTCCTCCTCCTCTCCTCTCTCCCTCCTCTCCTCTCCTCTCCTCTCCTCTCCTCCTCTCCTCTCCTCTCCTCTCCTCTCCTCTCCTCCTTCCCCCTCCTCTCCTCTCTCTCCTCCTCCTTCTCCCTCTCCCTCTCTCCTCTCCTCTCCTCTCCTCTCCTCTCCTCCTCTCCTCCCTCCTCTCCTCTCCTCTCCTCTCCTCTCCTCTCCTCTCCTCTCCTCCTCTCCTCTCTCCTCTCCTCTCCTCTCTCCTCTCCCTCCTCTCCTCTCCTCTCCTCTCCTCTCTCCTCTCCTCTCCTCTCCTCTCCTCTCCTCTCCTCTCCTCTCTCCTCTCCCTCTCCTCCTCTCCTCTCCTCCCTCTCCCTCTCCTCTCCTCCCTCTCCTCTCCTCTCCTCCCCTCCTCCTCTCCCCCTCCTCTCCTCTCTCCTCCTCTCCTCCTTCTCCTCTCCTCTCCTCTCCTCTCCTCTCCTCTCCTCTCCTCTCCTCTCCTCTCCTCTCCTCTCCTCTCCTCTCCTCTCCCTCTCTCCCTCTCCTCCCTCTCCTCTCCTCTCCTCTCCTCTCCTCTCCTCTCCTCCTCCTCTCCTCTCCTCTCCTCCTCTCCTCTCTCTCCTCTCCTCTCCTCTCCTCTCCTCCTCCTCTCCTCTTCTCTCTCTCCTCTCCTCTCCTCTCCTCCTCTCCTCTCTCCTCTCCTCTCCTCTCCTCCTCTCCTCCCTCTCTCCTCCCTCCTCCCTCTCCTCCTCCCTCTCCTCTCCTCTCCTCCTCCTACTCAGAGTCCATGTAGAGAACATTTGAAAGTGAGCGGTTAATTACTTTAGCACAGATGTGGTCTAACAAACGTTCACAAATGTTTTGTGAAGCCAGTGAGAGCAGGAGACATGGAGTGAAGGGGATATCTTTCTGACTGTGTTAAATAGTCACTTAGAATACCATGCCTCGGTCAAAACACACTCCGAACAGCAGATCCAAAACAAGTACCTCTCACATGATTTATATTTCACCGTAGAAAAAGATCAGGGCCAATAGGTTTGATTACTGTATTTCTCATGTCTAGTGGTGACAGAATCGGTCAGGATGTGTGTCTGATAATTGATCAAGTCAGTCTCTTCCTCCTTTGTTATTGTCTCTGTAGAGGCTACTTCAACACCATTTCTCAGTTTACCCCCCACCCCCATATATCTGACCCATTGTTTGTTTTAATTTATCACTAAACCAAACTAAAGGACTATTTTATGAAGCGTAGCGGCAAGACTATTGTTTTGTTTCTCTGGAATCCAGATCGACGACGCCCATTAAACAGCCATTAGTTATAAGAAAATACTAAAAGACTCTTAGTGGATCCATAGAAACGAGTTGAAACTGTGTTTCTGTGGACTCCTACGACATCCATCTTAATCACTTCACTAATGAGCTTTTAATTGGAAGAGAAAGTCAAAAGGCCTGCAGATCAGAGGAGTACAGCTGGATGTTTCAGAAAACAAAAAGGCCCAGCTTCTCCGGTGCGCTAACGGTACTTTTCACAGCAGTTCTGTAGTAATGGAGATAACACGTACCATTTTTGTCAGGATTTACGGCCACGTGACCAACAGCACGACCCACATCAGAAGTAGAAGCTTACAGAGGAGAGGTACAGGGATTCTAACTTGGCTAATTGGACAAATAAAAACAGACAACTTAAAATGGCCGTTAAACCGTTAATCTTTTTCAGACTTTTCTCTCTTCTCAGAATCAGCGTTTGCTATCAGCTAATGTAGTATTTCCTTGGATTGAACACAGACATAATGAGAATCTGTGACCTTTACACTTCTCAACGGCTGCTCTTATACACTCGCTGAGGAGGAGGAGGAGGTGGAGGAGGTGGCTGTGGAGGAGGTGGAGGAGGTGGCTGTGGAGGAGGTGGAGGAGGGATTGGGGAGGAGGATGGAGGGATGGAGTGATGGAGGTAGAGGGATGGAGGTGGACGGATGGAGTCTTAGTCACATGCATACCTAAGAATCTGGGAGTCTCTGGAGGAATACATTACGCTCTGAACCGACGTCTGAGAAGACTCTGCTTGGCTTCTCACAGGAGGACAGGAGGGAGGGAGGCGTAAACAGCTGAGGGCTGTAGATCGTAGGTGGCAGAGAGAGAGAGAGAGTTATGCACAATGGGAAAAAGAAAACATGGCTGGCGGCTGAGCAGCAGAAAAGGAGCCTAGGAGGCTGGGAGGCTGGGAAGTTAGGAGGCTGGGAGTCTGGGAAGTTAGGAGGCTGGGAGGCTGGGAGGCTGGGAAGCTAGGAGGCTGGGAGGCTGGGAGATTAGGAGGCTGGGAGTCTGGGAAGCTAGGAGGCTGGGAGGCTGGGAAGTTAGGAGGCTGGGAGTCTGGGAAGCTAGGAGGCTGGGAGGCTGGGAAGTTAGGAGGCTGGGAGGCTGGGAAGTTAGGAGGCTGGGAGGCTGGGAAGTTAGGAGACTGGAAGTCTGGGAAGTTAGGAGGCTGGGAGTCTGGGAAGCTAGGAGGCTGGGAGGCTGGGAGGCTAGGTGGCTGGGAGTCTGGGAAGCTAGGAGGCTGGGAAGTTAGGAGGCTGGGAGTCTGGGAAGTTAGGAGGCTGGGAGGCTGGGAAGTTAGGAGGCTGGGAGTCTGGGAAGCTAGGAGGCTGGGAGTCTGGGAAGCTAGGAGGCTGGGAGGCTGGGAAGTTAGGAGGCTGGGAGTCTGGGAGTCTGGGAGGCTGGGAGGCTGGGAGTCTGGGAGGCTGGGAGGCTGGGTGTCTGGGAGACTGGGAGGCTGGGAAGTTAGGAGGCTGGGAGGCTGGGAAGCTAGGAGGCTGGGAGGCTGGGAAGTTAGGAGCCTGGGAGTCTGGGAGTCTGGGAGGCTGGGAGGCTGGGAGGCTGGGAAGTTAGGAGGCTGGGAGTCTGGGAGGCTGGGAGGCTGGGAGTCTGGGAGGCTGTGAGTCTGGGAGGCTGGGAGGCTGGGTGTCTGGGAGGCTGGGAAGTTAGGAGGCTGGGAGTCTGGGAGGCTGGGAGGCTGGGAAGTTAGGAGGCTGGGAGGCTGGGAAGTTAGGAGGCTGGGAGGCTGGGAAGTTAGGAGGCTGGGAGTCTGGGAAGTTAGGAGGCTGGGAGTCTGGGAAGCTAGGAGGCTGGGAGGCTGGGAGGCTAGGAGGCTGGGAGGCTGGGAAGCTAGGAGGCTGGGAGTCTGGGAAGTTAGGAGGCTGGGAGTCTGGGAAGTTAGGAGGCTGGGAGGCTGGGAAGTTAGGAGGCTGGGAGTCTGGGAAGCTAGGAGGCTGGGAGTCTGGGAAGCTAGGAGGCTGGGAGGCTGGGAAGTTAGGAGGCTGGGAGTCTGGGAGGCTGGGAGGCTGGGAGTCTGGGAGGCTGGGAGGCTGGGAGTCTGGGAGGCTGGGAGGCTGGGAAGTCTGGGAGGCTGGGAGGCTGGGAAGCTAGGAGGCTGGGAGGCTGGGAAGCTAGGAGGCTGGGAGGCTGGGAAGTTAGGAGGCTGGGAGTCTGGGAGGCTGGGAGGCTGGGAGGCTGGGAGGCTGGGAGGCTGGGAGGCTGGGAGTCTGGGAGGCTGGGAGTTGGGAGGCTGGGAGTCTGGGAGGCTGGGAAGCTAGGAGGCTGGGAGGCTGGGAAGTTAGGAGGCTGGGAGGCTGGGAGGCTGGGAGGCTGGGAAGTTAGGAGGCTGGGAGGCTGGCAGTCTGGGAAGTTAGGAGGCTGGGAGGCTGGGAAGTTAGGAGGCTGGGAGTCTGGGAAGTTAGGAGGCTGGGAGTCTGGGAAGCTAGGAGGCTGGGAGGCTGGGAGGCTAGGAGGCTGGGAGGCTGGGAAGCTGGCAGTCTGGGAAGGTGGGAGGCTGGGAGGCTGGCAGTCTGGGAAGTTAGGAGGCTGGGAGACTGGGAAACTGGCAGTCTGAGAAGCTGGGAGGCTAGGAGGCTGAGAGGCTGGCAGTCTGGGAAGCTAGGAGGCTGGCAGTCTGAGAAGCTAGGAGGCTGGCAGTCTGAGAAGCTAGGAAGCTGGCAGTCTGGGAAGCTGGCAGTCTGAGAAGCTAGAATGCTAGTAGGCTGTGAGGCTGGCAGTCTGGGAAGAAAGGAGGCTGGGAGTCTGGGAGACTAGGAAGCTGGGAGACTAGGTAGCTGGGAGGCTGGGCTCAAGTGGTCCAGGCATGGCCTGAGGCTGGATGTGGAGGGTGAGTGGAGAGGCTGGGAGGCTGGGTGCCTGGGAGGGGGAGACTTGAGAGGCCTGGGACAGTCCGACACTGGGCGTTATGAAACGTGCTGTCAGCATATGGTGAATAAGGGGCTTAAAGTGGCTTTGTAATGCTGGGAAGGACAACAACATCAACAACAACATAACAAACCAAACAAAAAAATAAAAATACATGTCTCAGACCAGGGAGACACAGTCATAGGGAGTTTGGGAAGATGGCCCCTATTCCCTACATAGTGCACTGGGATCCAGAGCCCTATGAGGAATAGGTTGCTGTTTGGGATGCAAACACGGTCATACTGTTAGAGGAAAGTGGCCACTAATGCAGAACAGAACCAAGCAGCCGTTTGACGGAACAACTGAAGGAATTCACGGACCGTTTTGGTGGAGTTAAAACCTCAAACAGAAATGGGCAGTTCCCCTCCAATATAGAGCACTACCAGCCTGATCATATGTAGTGTCCTATAAAGGAAACAGGCTGCCATTTGGGACACAGATATGGAAATAGCCTAACCTCCAGGTCACATAGCTAGAGGGTGCCACCTGGCCCAGTCTGGACTCCCCGCTGGGCTACTTAGCACCTGAATAAAACACAGGCCACCCTGCCTGATGGAACACATGGACACATAATGAAACAAGTTGTTAAAATTGTAAATTAGTAACACCTCGTTCTGCTCCTTCTTTCAGAACAACTGGTGTACAGTCCGAACTTAGTTCTTCTGGGCAAAATCTGTTTGTGTTCATGTCGACTCATTGGATGGTTGTATCATTACAGGGTGATACAGAGGATGGTTGTATCATTAAAGGGTGATACAGAGGATGGTTGTATCATTACAGAGGATGGTTGTATCATTACAGGGTGATACAGATGATGGTTGTATCATTAAAGGGTGATACAGAGGATGGTTGTATCATTACAGAGGATGGTTGTATCATTACAGGGTGATACAGAGAATGGTTGTATCATTAAAGGGTGATACAGAGGATGGCCATCATTACAGGGTGATACAGAGGATGGTTGTATCATTACAGGGTGATACAGAGGATGGTTGTATCATTACAGGGTGATACAGAGGATGGTTGTATCATTACAGATATGGGATTGGAGCACTATCATTACAGATCATATGGTTGTATCATATGATACAGAGGATGGTTGATCATTACAGGGTGATATAGAAGATGGTTGTATCATCCAGGTCAGGGTGATACAGAGGATGGTTGTATCAGGGTGATACAGAAGATGGTTGTATCAGGGTGATACAGAGGATGGGTATCATTACCTGAATGAAACACAGAGGATGGTGTATCATGGACAGGGTGATACAGAATGATCACAGAGGATGTTATCATTACAGGGTGACACAGAGGATGGTTGTATCATATCAGGGTGATACAGAAGGATGGTTGTATCTTACAGGGTGAGAATGGTTGTATTGTGTTCAGGGTGACACAGGGATGGTTGTATCATTACAGGAGATACAGAGGATGGTTGTATCATTACAGGGTGATACAGAGGATGGTTGT
Source organism: Oncorhynchus tshawytscha (assembly GCF_018296145.1). Classification (NCBI taxonomy): domain Eukaryota; kingdom Metazoa; phylum Chordata; class Actinopteri; order Salmoniformes; family Salmonidae; genus Oncorhynchus; species Oncorhynchus tshawytscha. The sequence goes on along the minus strand of NW_024608781.1, from coordinate 64,492 downwards.
ATCATTACAGGGTGATACAGAGGATGGTTGTATCATTACAGGATGATACAGAGGATGTTGTATCATTACAGGGTGATACAGAGGATGGTTGTATCATTACAGAGGATGGTTGTATCATTACAGGGTGATATAGAGGATGGTTGTATCATTACAGGGTGATACAGAGGATGGTTGTATCATTACAGAGGATGTTGTATCATTACAGGGTGATACAGAGGATGGTTGTATCATTACAGGGTGATACAGAGGATGGTTGTATCATTACAGGGTGATACAGAGGATGGTTGTATCATTACAGGGTGATACAGAGGATGGTTGCATCATTACAGGGTGATACAGAGCATGGTTGAGGAGTGTGGATCCACAAAGAGGTCAAGAGAGATACTTGTCTTGCAATCCCTCAGTGCTTTACAGGTGTGTATGTCTGTGTGGACGGACTTTCTATATTCAGATGGAGATCTGTGGATCTCACTCAGCCTGATGAGTCCCCACGTGAGTTAGCATTTCAGTGCAGCAGCTGGTAAGATGCTTCGGGAGGGTGGTCGTGTGTGTGTCTTTTGAGGGGCAGAGGTCCTGGTTTTGTGTCAAGAGGAAAAGTGATAGTTGCTAAGCAGGTAGCGTGACGTCCTTTACACACGTGCAGGTCAGTATTTGTGTCGACTTGGGGCTTGGTAGGTAAGTGATTGTACCAACACATTCAGGCAGAGTGCACCTCAACACATTATCATGTTTCTATTTAACATTTATTGAACTAGGCAAGTCAGTAAAAAAACTCATTCTTATTTACAATGACAGCCCAACCCCGGTCAAACCCTAACGACACTGGGCCAGTGGCGCGCCGTGCTATGGGAATCCCAATTACGGCTGGTTGTGATACAGTCTGGAATCGAACCAGGGTCTGTAGTGACACCCCTAAGATGCAGTGCCATGGACCGCAGCGCCACTCGGGGGAACATTTACTCTGTAGTTAAAGGAATCAAACTGAATTGAATAAAGGAAAGTTAAATCATTTAAAACAATTGATTGACTCCAGCATAAGTAGGGTTAAGATGCTCTCCAAGATGCTCTCTGATTTTTTTTCCTAAATTGCATTTTTCAGAACAAAAAACAACAAATAGCTCCAAGTCACGTAAATAGTCAACGTAATAACAGGTCTCACACACACAGAGGGAAAATTACAGCGTAGTTTTGTTTCCATTTATTTGTCACTAGATAATGGCAGGAAATCAAACAGAGACATTTCCATATTCATCTCGTTCTATTTTCTGGTCTCCGATGCGTTTGTATCCCCGTGTCACTTCCTCTTTGTGTTGTCCCCTGTACCCTTTGAAACAGGTTTTTTTTTGGGGGGGGGTGATTGCATCTTGTCAAGTTTTCTGCTTGACAAATAACAAATGCTCTCATAGCTGGGATATCTTTTTGTCCCAAAATGAAAGACATGTCACAGGAAGTATGTGTCCCAGATGATGCCCTATTCCCTATATAGTGCACTACTTTAGACCAGAGCCCTATTCCCTATATAGTACACTACTTTAGACCAGAGCCCTATTCCCTATATAGTACACTACTTTAGACCAGAGCCCTATTCCCTATATAGTGCACTACTTTAGACTAGAGCCCTATTCCGTATATAGTATACTACTTTAGACCAGAGCCCTATTCCCTATATAGTACACTACTTTAGACCAGAGACCTATTCCCTATATAGTACACTACTTTAGACCAGAGCCCTTTTCTCTATATAGTACACTACTTTAGACCAGAGCCCTATTCCCTATATAGTGCACTACTTTAGACTAGAGCCCTATTCCGTATATAGTATACTACTTTAGACCAGAGCCCTATTCCCTATATAGTACACTACTTTAGACCAGAGCCCTACTCCCTATATAGTGCACTATTTTAGACCAGAGCGCTATTCCCTATATAGTGCACTACTTTAGACCAGGGCCCTATTCCCTATATAATGCACTACTTTAAACCAGAGCCCTATTCCTTATATAGTACACTACTTTAGACCAGAGCCCTATTCCCTATATAGTGCACTACTTTAGACTAGAGCCCTATTCCGTATATAGTATACTACTTTAGACCAGAGCCCTATTCCCTATATAGTACACTACTTTAGACCAGAGCCCTACTCCCTATATAGTGCACTATTTTAGACCAGAGCGCTATTCCCTATATAGTGCACTACTTTAGACCAGGGCCCTATTCCCTATATAATGCACTACTTTAAACCAGAGCTCTATTCCTTATATAGTGCACTACTTTAGACCAGAGCCCTATTCCCTATATAAGTGCACTACTTTAGACAAGAGCACTATTCCCTATATAGTGCACTACTTTTGACCAGAGTCCTATTCCCTTCATAGTACACTACTTAAGACCAGAGCCCTATTCCCTATATAGTGCACTACTTAAGACCAGAGCCCTATTCCCTATATAGTACACTACTTTAGACCAGAGCCCTAGTCCCTATATAGTAGGGAATTGGACGCTTCCCATCCAACCTGACAGAGTTTGAGAGGATCTGCAGAGAAGAATGAGAGAAACTCCCCAAATACAGGTGAGCCAAGCTTGTAGCGTCATACCCAAGAAGACTCAAGGCTGTAATCACTGCCAAATGTCCAACAAAGTCCTGAGTAAAGGGTCTGAATACTTCTGTAAATGTTATATTTCTGTTATTTATTTTTAATAAATTAAATTAAATTCTAAAAACCTGTTTTTGCTTTGACATTATGGGGTATTGTGATGTCATTATGGGGTATTGTGATGTTATTATGGGGTATTGTGATGTCATTATGGGATATTGTGATGTCATTATGGGGTATTGTGTGTAGATTGATAAGGAAAAAAACAATTTCAACAATTTTAGAATAAGGCTGTAATGTAACAAAATGTGGAACAAGTAAAGGGGTCTGAATACTTTCCGAATGGACTGAATAGTGCACTCCTTTTTAATAGAGCCCTATGGACCCTGGTCAAATGCAGTGCACTATATAGGGTGGCAGATAGCCTCGTGGTTAGAGTGTTGAACCAGTAACCGAAAGGTTGCTAGATTGCATCTCTGAGCTGACAAGTTATACATTTGTCCTTTTGCCCCCGAAAAAGGCAGTTAACCCACTGTTCCTAGGTTAACATTATAAATAAGAATTTGTTCTTAACTGACTCGCCAAGTTAAATAAAGGTTCATTAAAAAATATAGGACATAGGGTGTCATTTGGGAATGCTGCCATCTATCCACGGTTTCTGGTTAGGGTAGGTTTTAATAGTCACATTGGGTACAACATCTCCTATACACTTCTTAATAAACTCAGTCCCCGTATCAGTGTATTCGTCAATGTCATTCTCTGAGGCTATCCGGAACATATCTCAGTCCGCGTGATCAAAACAATCTTGAAGCGTGGATTCCGATTGGTCAAACCAGCTTTGAATAGTCCTTGCACGGGTACTTATTGTTTGAGTTTCTGCCTATAGGAAGGGAGGAGCAACATGGAGTCGTGATCAGATTCATTGAAGGGAGGGTGGGGGAGGGTCTTGTAGGCATCCCGGAAGTTGGATTAGCAGTGGTTGAGTGTTTTAGCAGTGTAAGTACTACAGTCAATGTGTTGGTAGAACTTCGGTAACGTTTTCCTCAAATTTGCTTCGTTAAAATCCTCAGCTACTATAAATACGGCCTCAGGATATGTGAAGTTCTTTGAGGGCCGTCGTGGTATCGGCTTGAGGGGGAATATTCACGACTGTGACTTTAACTGAATTATCTTGGGAGGTAATACGGTCGGCATTTGACTGTGAGGTCCTCTATCTCTGCTATGCAGACACATCTTTAACTGAATTATCTTGGGAGGTAATACGGTCGGCATTTGACTGTGAGGTCCTCTATCTCTGCTATGCAGACACATCTTTCATTCATTTGACTGTGAGGTCCTCTATCTCTGCTATGCAGACACATCTTTAATTCATTTGAATTATCTTGGGAGCAGACACATCTTTCATTCATTTGACTGTGAGGTCCTCTATCTCTGCTATGGACATCTTGACTGTGAGGTCCTCTATCTCTGCTATGCAGACACATCTTTCATTCATTTGACTGAATCTATGCTCTTTCATTCATTTGGGAGGTCCTCTAATGCAGACACATCTTTCATTCATTTGACTGTGAGGTCGGCAGACACATCTTGACTGTGAGGTCCTCTATCTCTGCTATGCAGACACATCTTTAACTGAATTATCTTGGGAGGTACATCTTTCATTCATTTGACTGTGAGGTCCTCTATCTCTGCTATGCAGACACATCTTTCATTCATTTGACTGAATTATCTTGGGAGCAGACACATCTTTCATTCATTTGACTGTGAGTCCTCTATCTCTGCTATGCAGACACATTTGACTGTGAGGTCCTCTATCTCTGCTATGCAGACACATCTTTCATGAATTATCTCTGGGAGCAGACATCATTTGACTGTGAGGTCCTCTATCTCTGCTATGCAGACACATCTTTCATTTGAATTATCTTGGGAGGACTGTGAGGTCCTAATACATTTGACTGTCGGCATTTGACTGTGAGGTCCTCTATCTCTGCTATGCAGACACATCTTTCAACTGAATTATCTTGGGAGGTAATTTCATTCATTTGACTGTGAGGTCCTCTATCTCTGCTATGCAGACACATCTTATCTTGGGAGAATTCATTCATTTGACTGTGAGGTCCTCTATCTCTGCTATGCAGACACATCTTTCATTCATTTGACTGTGAGGTCCTCTATCTCTGCTATGCAGACACATCTTTCATTCATTTGACTGTGAGGTCCTCTATCTCTGCTATGCAGACACATCTTTCATTCATTTGACTGTGAGGTCCTCTATCTCTGCTATGCAGACACATCTTTCATTCATTTGACTGTGAGGTCCTCTATCTCTGCTATGCAGACACATCTTTCATTCATTTGACTGTGAGGTCCTCTATCTCTGCTATGCAGACACATCTTTCATTCATTTGACTGTGAGGTCCTCTATCTCTGCTATGCAGACACATCTTTCATTCATTTGACTGTGAGGTCCTCTATCTCTGCTATGCAGACACATCTTTGACTGATTATCTCTGCTATGCAGATTTTGACTGTGAGGTCCTCTATCTCTGACTGTGAGGTCCTCTATCTCTGCTATGCAGACACATCTTTAACTGAATTATCTTGGGAGGTAATACGGTCGGCATTTGACTGTGAGGTCCTCTATCTCTGCTATGCAGACACATCTTTCATTCATTTGCATTATATATCTTTTTTTTTAATGAATACCGTCAATTTTAAATAGCATGACTTCACGCATCCCATTGGAACGTCATAGTATCAGCGATTATCAGGGGGATTAAATCCAACAGTGAAAAAACAACACCAGAAGAACACAATGCTGACACTTGGTTAACGTAGTGAACACTGTCTTTTCCTACAGAACTTCTGAATGTGGGTCGATTCATTCCCTGTCTAATGTAGCGCGGCCAGGGACACATTACCACGTTAGCACACGGAGGCTAAACGGATCCCCGCTGTGGCTCATTAAGCCGGGTTGGTGTGTGTCCACGACCAGCGCTAGGCTCAAACATCGCCCGCGACCCGCCCGCCCTATCACGGCCAAGCAGCAGCAAGCGAGAGACGAGGCTCATTTTCTGCCTCGCTACGTTGCGTTTAGCCCCAAATCGAGTTCTGACGGTCGGTCAGCGCTTTGCTGCACAGCGCTCGTTCACAAGTCCATTATCTCAGAAATGGAGGAATGTTTTAAAGGTGACACACATGCGCATTTGGCAGAGAAAAATGCTTCATCATCAGGTGAATTAGCTGTCAGAAAAGCGTCCAGGCGTCCTATCTATCTTTTCCCCCCACCCTGTGTTTGAACGTATTGTAAGGCAAGACAAGGCCTTTTTCTGTAGCATAATTTCAATTTGTTCCAGTACAAAGGTAATGACGCCTCGCTGAGTTAAACGAACATTAATTATACCATCCATATCGGAGCAGCTAAGCTTTTACCTCAGGGCTCTCTATCTCCCCTCGGGAGGGTGTCGTAAGACTGCTGTCTCATCAGATGCACTCCTACTATCCTACCAAATAGCACCCTGTTCCCTCTGTAGTGCACTGCTTTAGACCAGAGCCCAACCAGTTCCCTCTATGAAGGGAAAAATTTCAATTACATATTTCTTCATTGTCTTTTTTTCACAGATTTAGTTTGTTGTTGATTTACCTCCTATAGGAAAAGATTCATGAGAAAAAAAAGAGAGACAAGGCATAAGGCTAGACATAACGTGAAACACACACTTTCATGAGGGGAGGAAACTAGAATGGCCAAGGTGCCATTTTGGGACACATCCCTATCCTCCATGTTTCATCCCCAACACAGAGAGTGTATAGTTAGTGGATTGGATAGTGTTATTGTTAAATGGATGAAAGAGAATCACGACTTGTTAGTTTACCTCTGGATCAAAAGGTTCCCTGCTATAGAGTTGATCTGGTGTCAACTGTAACCCTGTAGTCAAGCTAGATCAAATGCACATGCTTTAGTGGGGCGCAGGGCCCAGGAACAAGTCCCTATAAAATAAATAACAAACAAACAATGCTTCCTTCCTGCAGGTCAAATGTCCAGAAGGAAATGGTCACCGAAAGTTGTGTCCTGGTCTCCTGGAGGTTTTGTGTAGTTCCTGGTTTGTCCTGGAGATGTCCCCGAGGACATTTTTAGGATGTTGTCTCCTGGAGTTTTTGTGTAGTTCCTGGTTTGTCCTGGAGATGTCCCCGAGGACATTTTTAGGATGTTGTCTCCTGGAGTTTTTGTGTAGTTCCTGGTTTGTCCTGGAGATGTCCCCGAGGACATTTTTAGGATGTTGTCTCCTGGAGGTTTTGTGTAGTTCCTGGTTTGTCCTGGAGATGTCCCCGAGGACATTTTTAGGATGTTGTCTCCTGGAGTTTTTGTGTAGTTCCTGGTTTGTCCTGGAGATGTCCCCA
>NW_024608781.1:37500-52500 GCF_018296145.1 Oncorhynchus tshawytscha | reverse complement strand
CCAACGGACTGTTTCTCCCAATGGACTGTTTCTCCCAACGGACTGTTTCTCCCAACGGACTGTTTCTCCCAACGGACTGTTTCTCCCAACGGACTGTTTCTCCCAATGGACTGTTTCTCCCAACGGACTGTTTCTCCCAACGGACTGTTTCTCCCAACGGACTGTTTCTCCCAATGGACTGTTTCTCCCAACGGACTGTTTCTCCCAACGGACTGTTTCTCCCAAACGGAAGAGACACACAGTTCAAAACATGATTGTGTTTTCTGAAACAAACATTCATCCACAGCCGTCCCCTTGAGAGAAGGCAGCCAGTCCGTCTCTACTCTTCACATCTTTCACGCAATGTCCAAGATATCCTTCTTACTGCCTAACTAGGTATGAAGACTGGAAAGCCTTGAGAGCAACTCAAAAATGGAGTAGTTGTGATTATGAATGCCTCTCATAACAGCGATGACAGTCATATTGATGGGCCCGGCCTAGATTGTGTCCAGGCACAGTGATGCGTGAAGTTTTCCATCTGATTAGAAACAATACCAATACCAGCCAAGTCAGCAGCTAGGAGATAAATGCTAAGTGATAAGTGATTTCATTTAATTGACTTTGGTTGAGAGGATCCCGTTGGGAGTTCATCATGACTAATGGATCAGTCTACATTCAGGCCCTCTATCTGCACAACCAAAAAAACTCATCACAATCTGTAATGATCTGGCTCTAACTCCTCCCCTTCTCAACTCATCACAATCTGTAATGATCTGGCTCTAACTCCTCCCCTTCTCAACTCATCACAGTCTATAATGATCTGGCTCTAACTCCTCCCCTTCTCAACTCATCACAATCTGTATTGATGTGGCTCTAACTCCTCCCCTTGTCAACTCATCACAGTCTGTAATGATCTTGCTCTAACTCCTCCCCTTCTCAACTCATCACAATCTGTAATGATCTGGCTCTAACTCCTCCCCTTCTCAACTCATCACAGTCTGTAATGATCTGGCTCTAACTCCTCCCCTTCTCAACTCATCACAATCTGTAATAATCTGGCTCTAACTCCTCCCCTTCTCAACTCATCACAATCTGTAATGATCTGGCTGAGGACTGTCCCCTGTTGATCAACTCATCAGGAAGGGGTCCTGATAGAGGAAGGGGACTGACTGAGAACTGTAGGGGTGTTGGTCAGGAAGGGGGACTGACTGAGGACTGTAGGGGTGATTGGCTAGAGGAAGAGGGACTGACTGAGGACTGTAGGGGTCTTGTAGAGGAATCTGGACTGACTGAGGACTGTAGGGGGGGACTGACTGAGGACTGCTATGTCTATAGAGGAAAGGGGACTGACTGAGGACTGTAGGGGTCCTGATAGAGGAAGGGGACTGACTGAGGACTGTAGGGGTGTTGATAGAGGAAGGGGACTGACTGAGGACTGTAGGGGTGTTGGTAGAGGAAGGGGACTGACTGAGGACTGTAGGGGTGTTGGTAGAGGAAAGGGGACTGACTGAGGACTGTAGGGGTGTTGACAGAGGAACAGGGACTGACTGAGGACTGTAGGGGTGTTGACAGAGGAACAGGGACTGACTGAGGACTGTAGGGGTGTTGGTAGAGGAAAGGGGACTGACTGAGGACTGTAGGGGTGTTGACAGAGGAACAGGGACTGACTGAGGACTGTAGGGGTGTTGATAGAGGAACAGGGGACTGACTGAGGACTGTAGGGGTGTTGGTAGAGGAACAGGGACTGACTGAGGACTGTAGGGGTGTTGGTAGAGGAAAGGGACTGACTGAGAACTGTAGGGGTCTTGCTAGAGGAAGAGGTACTGACTGAGGACTGTAGGGGTGTTGGTAGAGGAAAGGGGACTGACTGAGGACTGTAGGGGTGTTGATAGAGGAAGAGGGACTGACTGAGGACTGTAGGGGTGTTGGTAGAGGAAGAGGGACTGACTGAGGACTGTAGGGGTGTTGACAGAGGAAAAGGGACTGACTGAGGACTGTAGGGGTGTTGACAGAGGAACAGGGACTGACTGAGGACTGTAGGGGTGTTGCTAGAGGAAGAGGGACTTTCTGAGGACTGTAGGGGTGTTGATAGGCTCACAGGAGAAACTCCAGCTAAAGAAACAAAAGCTTTCAGTCTTACACGTCTCAAAGCCTCGTCTTGAATGAATCCTAACGACAACATGACAGGTCTATATTTGTCTGTCTGTAACTCTTCTGAAGAAGTTCCATGAAGATTACAAAACACAGTGTTGACCTTTTTTAATGACTCTCATAGCCTCTAACTCACCTTTCCCCGTTCATTATACTAATGCTTTGTAAGGTCAGATATGGAATCCCAATCTCCAATGCTAGTTTGCAAAACATACAGTACTGTACCATTTCATATTGACCCTCTGCTTCATCAGTTATAACTGAAGATAGACATGACCCGTACCTCACCTTTTATATAAATGGCTTTTCTTATCAACATTCATTGAACCATTGCTTTCTAAGGTGAGGAAAATCCATTCCCCAAGTCCCATATCTAAAGGAGGAGACATACAGAAAACAACACTGTCTCCGTGGAACAGCAGAGATACAGTAGCAAAGCTGTCTCCGTGGATACATTCAGGAGCCATACAGTAATTCAACAACACTGTCTCCGTGGATACAGGTTGTTACAGTTAACAACACTGTCTCCGTGGATACAGCAGGAGACATACAGTAATTCAACAACACTGTCTCCGTGGATACAGGAGGAGGAGACATACAGTAATTCAACAACACTGTCTCCGTGGATACAGGAGGAGGAGACATACAGTAATTCAACAACACTGTCTCCGTTGATACAGAAGGAGGAGGCATACAGTAATTCAACAACACTGTCTCCGTGGATACAGGAGGAGGAGACATACAGTAATTCAACAACACTGTCTCCGTGGATACAGAAGGAGGAGCCATACAGTAATTCAACAACACTGTCTCCGTGGATACAGAAGGAGGAGCCATACAGTAATTCACTGAGTCTAGATAACGGTGTCACACAGAAAAAAATTGGCAGCGTACAATTAATGAGGTGACACATACAAGTGTAACTCACCTCATGCTAAGAACTTCATTGTTTAATCAATACCACCTCATAAGTGTTCATCTAGGGTCACCCCAGTCACATGGAGACACTCCCCCTCATCACCCTGTTGGATAAATCATCACCCTGTTGGATAAATCATCACCCTGTTGGATAAATCATCACCCTGTTGGATAAATCATCACCCTGTTGGATAAATCATCACCCTATTGGATAAATCATCACCCCAGTCACATGGAGACACTCCCCCTTATCACCCTATTGGATAAATCATCACCCTGTTGGATAAATCATCACCCTTTTGGATAAATCATTACCCCAGTCACATGGAGACACTCCCCCTTATCACCCTGTTGGATAAATCATCACCCTGTTGGATAAATCATCACCCTGTTGGATAAATAATCACCCTGTTGGATAAATCATTACCCCTGTCACATGGAGACACTCCCCCTTATCACCCTATTGGATAAATCATCACCCTGTTGGATAAATCACTACCCCTGTCACATGGAGACACTCCCCCTTATCACCCTATTGGATAAATCATCACCGTGTTAGATAAATCATCACCCTGTTAGATAAATCATCTCCCTGTTGGATAAATCATCACACTGTTAGATAAATCATCACCCCTGTTGGATAAATCATCACCCTGTTGGATAAATCATCACCTCAGTCACATGGAGACATCACCCTGTTGGATAAATCATCACCCTGTTGGACAAAGCATCACCCTGTTGGATAAATCATCACCCTGTTGGATAAATCATCACCCTGTTGGATAAATCATCACCCTGTTGGATAAATCATCACCCCAGTCACATGGAGAAATCATCCCCCCATCACCCTGTTGGATAAATCATCACCCTGTTGGATAAATCATCACCCTGTTGGATAAATCATCACCCTGTTGGATAAATCATCACCCTGTTGGATAAATCATCACCCCTGTTGGATAAATCATCACCCTGTTGGATAAATCATCACCCCTGTTGGATAAATCATCACCCTGTTGGATAAATCATAACCCCTGTTGGACAAATCATCACCCTGTTGGATAAATCATCACCCCTGTTGGATAAATCATCACCCTGTTGTATAAATCATCACCCTGTTGTATAAATCATCACCCCTGTTGGATAAATCATCGCCCCTGTTGGACAAACCATCACCCTGTTGGATAAATCATCACCCCTGTTGGACAAATCATCACCCTGTTGGATAAATCATCACCCTGTTTTCTCAAGTGTATTGAGGTTGATGACTAGACCTGAACTAACCTCAGCCAGTCAAACACCAGACTGAAACCATATAACGACAAAGGAAACATCCGGAACAATCTCTCTAATCTGATTGTTTAGTATGGGCCCTCTCTGTTAACGTTGGTGTCTCCGTTGTTACTTCAAATGCAGTTCCATCTACACCACAACCGACAAGTGTAAATCATTTTGGTCCTTGAGGAACAGAAAACTAAGATTACATTCACAAATAAATCATGTCACCTCGATAGCCCCCACAGAGGTTGTTGCCATGCATCTTTTAAAAAGCTAAATCTATTCATTAATTTCCCTGTTTATCTAAAGTGACAGCAGCCAAGTAACGTAAGCTGTCCGGCTAAAAGATGAAAACAAAATGCCCTCTCTGTTTTCTGTTTATTCTGCGTTCAGGCAAGCGATTTGACAGTTAGTTTTCTCAGAGGCAGCGGATATCGTTTTCATAAACATATTAATATCACAACCCAATGAACCCGCTGCAATCTGAAGCCGAAGAGACAAGGAAGTCAATGGCACTTTGTTTTGAGCACTTAGACACAAGTTAACGCAAACACGCAAGAAAAGTGCCAAGCTGTCCTGCAAAGAGTATGTTTTTTCTTGGGGCTGTGGTTATTCTATGCTATAAGAAAAGTGACAGAAAACAGTCAATCATGAACTATAAGAAAATGACATAGTGTTAAACAGTCAATACAACTAAGAACAACTAAGGGTTTTCCTGTCAGAATCCACCATAGTGTTAGTGTAGTTAGAGATCCTGTCAGAATCCACCATAGTGTAGTTAAGAGTTCCTGTCAGAATCTACCATAGTGTAGTTATAGTTCCTGTCAGAATCCACCATAGTGTAGTTAGAGTTCCTGTCAGAATCCACCATAGTGTAGTTAAGAGTTTCTGTCAGAATCTACCATAGTGTAGTTATAGTAGTTAGTGTTCCTGTCAGAATCCACCATAGTGTTTAGTGTAGTTAGAGTTCCTGTCAGAATCCACCATAGTGTAGTTAGAGTTCCTGTCAGAATCCACCATAGTGTTAGTGTAGTTAGAGTTCCTGTCAGAATCCACCATAGTGTAGTTAGAGTTCCTGTAGTCCACCATAGTGTAGTTAAGAGTTTCTGTCAGAATCTACCATAGTGTAGTTAGAGTTCCTGTCAGAATCCACCATAGTGTAGTTAGAGATCCTGTCAGAATCCACCATAGTGTAGTTAGAGTTCCTGTCAGAATCCACCATAGTGTAGTTAGAGATCCTGTCAGAATCCACCATAGTGTAGTTAGAGTTCCTGTCAGAATCCACCATAGTGTAGTTAGAGTTCCTGTCAGAATCCACCATAGTGTAGTTAGAGTTCCTGTCAGAATCCACCATAGTGTAGTTAGAGATCCTGTCAGAATCCACCATAGTGTAGTTAGAGTTCCTGTCAGAATCCACCATAGTCCTGTCAGAATCCACCATAGTGTAGTTAGAGATCCTGTCAGAATCCACCATAGTGTAGTTAGAGTTCCACCATAGTGTAGTCCTGTCAGAATCCACCATAGTGTAGTTAAGAGTTTCTGTCAGAATCTACCATAGTGTAGTTATAGTTCCTGTCAGAATCCACCACAGTGTTAGTGTAGTTAGAGTTCCTGTCAGAATCTACCATAGTTTAGTTAGAGTTCCTTCAGAATCCACCATAGTGTAGTTAGAGTTTCTGTCAGAATCTACCATAGTGTAGTTATAGTTCCTGTCAGAATCCACCACAGTGTAGTTATAGTTCCTGTCAGAATCCACCATAGTGTAGTTAAGAGTTCCTGTCAGAATCTACCATAGTGTAGTTATAGTTCCTGTCAGAATCCACCACAGTGTTAGTGTAGTTATAGTTCCTGTCAGAATCCACCATAGTGTAGTTAGAGTTCCTGTCAGAATCCACCATAGTGTAGTTAGAGTTCCTGTCAGAATCCACCATAGTGTAGTTAGAGTTCCTGTCAGAATCCACCATAGTGTTAGTGTAGTTAGAGTTCCTGTCAGAATCCACCATAGTGTAGTTAGAGATCCTGTCAGAATCCACCATAGTGTAGTTAGAGTTCCTGTCAGAATCCACCATAGTGTAGTTAGAGTTCCTGTCAGAATCCACCATAGTGTAGTTAGAGTTCCTGTCAGAATCCACCATAGTGTAGTTAGAGTTCCTGTCAGAATCCACCATAGTGTAGTTAGAGATCCTGTCAGAATCCACCATAGTGTTAGTTAGAGATTCCTGTCAGAATCTACCATAGTGTAGTTAGAGTTCCTGTCAGAATCCACCATAGTGTAGTTAGAGTTCCTGTCAGAATCCACCATAGTGTAGTTAGAGTTCCTGTCAGAATCCACCATAGTGTAGTTAGAGTTCCTGTCAGAATCCACCATGTAGTTAGTTTCTGTAGTTTAGAGTTCCTGTCAGAATCCACCATAGTGTTTAGTCCTGTAGAATTAGTGTAGAGAGATCCTGTCAGAATCCACCATAGTGTAGTTAGAGATCCTTTCAGAATCCACCATAGTGTAGTTAAGAGTTTCTGTCAGAATCTACCATAGTGTAGTTATAGTTCCTGTCAGAATCCACCATAGTGTAGTTAGAGATCCTGTCAGAATCCACCATAGTGTAGTTATAGTTCCTGTCAGAATCCACCATAGTGTTAGTGTAGTTAGAGATCCTGTCAGAATCCACCATAGGGTAGTTAGAGTTCCTGTCAGAATCCACCATAGTGTAGTTAGAGATCCTTTCAGAATCCACCATAGTGTAGTTAAGAGTTTCTGTCAGAATCTACCATAGTGTAGTTATAGTTCCTGTCAGAATCCACCATAGTGTAGTTAGAGTTCCTGTCAGAATCCACCATAGTGTAGTTAGTTAGAGTTCCTGTTCCTGAGAATCCACCATAGTGTTAGTTAGAGATCCTGTCAGAATCCACCATAGTGTAGTTAGAGTTCCTGTCAGAATCCACCATAGTGTAGTTAGAGATTCTGTCAGAATCCACCATAGTGTAGTTAGAGTTCTGTCAGAATCCACCATAGTGTAGTTATAGTTCCTGTCAGAATCCACCATAGTGTTAGTGTAGTTAGAGTTCCTGTCAGAATCCACCATAGGGTAGTTAGAGTTCCTGTCAGAATCCACCATAGGGTAGTTAGAGTTCCTGTCAGAATCCACCATAGTGTAGTTAGAGTTCCTGTCAGAATCCACCATAGTGTTAGTGTAGTTAGAGATCCTGTCAGAATCCACCATCCTGTCAGAATCCACCATAGGGTAGTTAGAGTTCCTGTCAGAATCCACCATAGTGTAGTTAGAGATCCTGTCAGAATCCACCATACCATGGTGCACTTTTGCGACATCACTCTTTAATGATCCAGATAATGAATCATTGAAGCCAGTCTGTAGAACATATGCTCTCACAGTTTGACGTGAAGTCTAGTTAACATCATTGAAAACCCAAAGGTTTCTCTTCTTACCGTGCTACTTATCCAGAACATGACATCACCAAGAGGACCATTTACTTGTAGTGTATTCAAGGTTAATTGCATCATGCTGGATGAGTGATGGCTAATTGCATGTTATTGTATCTAACATGCTGGATGAGTGATGGTTAATTAGATGTTATTGTGTCTAACATGCTGGATGAGTGATGGTTAATTAGATGTTATTGTATCTAACATGCTGGATGAGTGATGGTTAATTAGATGTTATTGTGTCTAACATGCTGGATGAGTGATGGTTAATTAGATGTTATTGTATCTAACATGCTGGATGAGTGATGGTTAATTACATGTTATTGTATCTAACATGTTGGATGAGTGATGGTTAATTACATGTTATTGTATCTAACATGCTGGATGAGTGATGGTTAATTAGATGTTATTGTATCTAACATATTGAATGAGTGATGGTTAATTAGATGTTATTGTATCTAACATGCTGGATGAGTGATGGTTAATTAGATGTTATTGTATCTAACATATTGGATGAGTGATGGTTAATTAGATGTTATTGTGTCTAACATGCTGGATGAGTGATGGTTAATTACATGTTATTGTATCTAACATATTGAATGAGTGATGGTTAATTAGATGTTATTGTGTCTAACATGCTGGATGAGTGATGGTTAATTAGATGTTATTGTGTCTAACATGCTGGATGAGTGATGGTTAATTACATGTTATTGTATCTAACATATTGAATGAGTGATGGTTAATTAGATGTTATTGTATCTAACATGCTGGATGAGTGATGGTTAATTAGATGTTATTGTATCTAACATATTGAATGAGTGATGGTTAATTAGATGTTATTGTATCTAACATGCTGGATGAGTGATGGTTAATTAGATGTTATTGTATCTAACATATTGGATGAGTGATGGTTAATTAGATGTTATTGTGTCTAACATGCTGGATGAGTGATGGTTAATTACATGTTATTGTGTCTAACATGCTGGATGAGTGATGGTTAATTACATGTTATTGTATCTAACATGTTGGATGAGTGATGGTTAATTACATGTTATTGTATCTAACATGCTGGATGAGTGATGGTTAATTAGATGTTATTGTATCTAACATGCTGGATGAGTGATGGTTAATTACATGTTATTGTATCTAACATGTTGGAGAGAGCAACGAATAAACAATGTAAAGGTAGAAATAAGAAAACAGATAATATATTGATCTATTCTATTGATCTATTACATAATATAATCAGGGTAATATATTGATCTATTCTATTGATCTATTATATATTATAATCAGGGTAATATATTGATCCATTATATATTATAATCAGGGTAATATATTGATCTATTCTATTGATCTATTATATATTATAATCAGGGTAATATATTGATCTATTCTATTGATCAATTACATAATATAATCAGGGAAATATATTGATTTATTATATATTATAATCTAACATATTGATCTATTCTATTGATCTTAATTAATCTGTTATTGATTTAACATATTATAATCAGGATAATATATTGGATCCATTATATATTATAATCAAGGTAATATATTGATCTATTATATATTATAATCAGGATAATATATTGATCTATTCTATTGATCTATTATATATTATAATCTGGATGAATATATTGATCCATTATATATTATAATCAGGGTAATATATTGATCTATTATATATTATAATCAGGGTAATATATTGATCTAACATATTGGAGGGTAATATATTGATCTATTATATATTATAATCAGGGTAATATATTGATCTATTATATATTATAATCAGGGTAATATATTGATCCATTATATATTATAATCAGGGTAATATATTGATCTATTATATATTATAATCAGGGTAATATATTGATCTATTCTATTGATCTATTATATAATATAATCAGGGTAATATATTGATTTATTATATATTATAATCAGGATAATATATTGATCTATTCTATTGATCTATTATATATTATAATCAGGGTAATATATTGATCCATTATATATTATAATCAGGGTAATATATTGATCTATTATATATTATAATCAGGGTAATATATTGATCTATTCTATTGATCTATTATATAATATAATCAGGGTAATATATTGATTTATTATATATTATAATCAGGATAATATATTGATCTATTCTATTGATCCATTATATATTATAATCAAGGTAATATATTGATCTATTATATATTATAATCAGGGTAATATATTGATCCATTATATATTATAATCAGGGTAATATATTGATCTATTATATATTATAATCAGGGTAATATATTGATCTATACTATTGATCGATTATATAATATATTCTGGGTAATATATTGATTTATTATATATTATAATCAGGATAATATATTGATCTATTCTATTGATTGATTATATATTATAATTAGGGTAATATATTGATCTATTATATATTATAATCAGGGTAATATATTGATCTATTCTATTGATCTATTATATAATATAATCAGGGTAATATATTGATCCATTATATATTATAATCAGGGTAATATATTGATCTATTATATATTATAATCAGGGTAATATATTGATCTATTATATATTATAATCAGGGTAATATATTGATCTATTATATATTATAATCAGGGTAATATATTGATCTATTATATATTATATTCAGGGTAATATATTGATCTATATATATATAATCAGGGTAATATATTGATCTATTATATATTATAATCAGGGTAATATATTGATCTATTATATTGATCTATTATATAATATAATCTGGGTAATATATTGATTTATTATATATTATAATCAGGGTAATATATTGATCTCTATATTATAATCAGGGTAATATATTGATCTATTATATATTATAATCAGGGTAATATATTGATCTATTCTATTGATCTATTATATAATATAATCTGGGTAATATATTGATTTATTATATATTATAATCAGGATAATATATTGATCTATTCTATTGATCCATTATATATTATAATCAAGGTAATATATTGATCTATTATATATTATAATCAGGGTAATATATTGATCTATTCTATTGATCTATTATATAATATAATCAGGGTAATATATTGATCCATTATATATTATAATCAGGGTAATATATTGTTCTATTATATATTATAATCAGGGTAATATATTGATCTATTCTATTGATCTATTATATAATATAATCAGGGTAATATATTGATTTTTTATTTATTATAATCAGGATAATATATTGATCTATTCTATTGATCTATTATATATTATAATCAGGATAATATATTGATCCATTATATATTATAATCAGGGTAATATATTGATCTATTATATATTATAATCAGGGTAATATATTGATCTATTATATATTATAATCAGGGTAATATATTGATCTATTATATATTATAATCAGGGTAATATATTGATCTATTATATATTATAATCAGGGTAATATATTGATCTATTATATATTATAATCAGGGTAATATATTGATCTATTATATATTATAATCAGGGTAATATATTGATCTATTATATATTATAATCAGGGTAATATATTGATCTATTCTATTGATCTATTATATAATATAATCAGGGTAATATATTGATCCATTATATATTATAATCAGGGTAATATATTGATCTGTTCTATATTATAATCAGGGTAATATATTGATCTATTATATAATATAATCAGGGTAATATATTGATCTATTATATAATATAATCAGGGTAATATATTGATCTATTATATATTATAATCAGGGTAATATATTGATTTATTATATATTATAATCAGGATAATATATTGATCTATTCTATTGATCCATTATATATTATAATCAGGGTAATATATTGATCTATTATATATTATAATCAGGGTAATATATTGATCTATTCTATTGATCTATTATATAATATAATCAGGGTAATATATTGATCCATTATATATTATAATCAGGGTAATATATTGATCTATTATATATTATAATCAGGGTAATATATTGATCTATTCTATTGATCTATTATATAATATAATCAGGGTAATATATTGATCCATTATATATTATAATCAGGGTAATATATTGATCTGTTCTATATTATAATCAGGGTAATATATTGATCTATTATATATTATAATCAGGGTAATATATTGATCTATTATATATTATAATCAGGGTAATATATTGATCTATTATATATTATATTCAGGGTAATATATTGATCTAATATATATTATAATCAGGGTAATATATTGATCTATTATATATTATAATCAGGGTAATATATTGATTTATTCTATATTATAATCAGGGTAATATATTGATCTATTATATATTATAATCAGGGTAATATATTGATCTATTATATATTATAATCAGGGTAATATATTGATTTATTCTATATTATAATCAGGGTAATATATTGATCTATTATATATTATAATCAGGGTAATATATTGATCTATTATATATTATAATCAGGGTAATATATTGATTTATTCTGTATTATAATCAGGTTTATATATTGATCTGTTCTATATTATAATCAGGGTAATATATTGATCTATTATATAATATAATCAGGGTAATATATTGATCTATTATATATTATAATCAGGGTAATATATTGATCTATTATATAATATAATCAGGGTAATATATTGATCTATTATATATTATAATCAGGGTAATATATTGATCCATTATATATTATAATCAGGGTAATATATTGATCTGTTATATATTATAAACAGGGTAATATTTTGATCTGTTATATAATATAATCAGGGTAATATATTGATCTATTATATATTATAATCAGGGTAATATATTGATCTGTTATATATTATAATCAGGGTAATATATTGATCTATTATATATTATAATCAGGGTAATATATTGATCTGTTATATATTATAATCAGGGTAATATATTGATCTGTTATATAATATAATCAGGGTAATATATTGATCTATTCTATTGATCTATTATATAATATAATCAGGGTAATATATTGATCTGTTCTATATTATAATCAGGGTAATATATTGATCTATTATATATTATAATCAGGGTAATATATTGATCTGTTATATATTATAATCAGGGTAATATATTGATCTATTATATATTATAATCAGGGTAATATATTGATCTGTTATATAATATAATCAGGGTAATATATTGATCTGTTATATAATATAATCAGGGTAATATATTGATCTGTTATATATTATAATCAGGGTAATATATTGATCTGTTATATATTATAATCAGGGTAATATATTGATCTATTATATATTATAATCAGGGTAATATATTGATCTGTTATATATTATAATCAGGGTAATATATTGATCTATTCTGTATTATAATATTAATCAATAGTGTGTGTGTGTTTCTGCTATGTACTGTTAAACAATAGAACGCAGATATATATGTGTGTGTGTGTGTGTGTATGTGTTTGTGTGTGCATGTGCAGTGTGTGTGTGTGTGTGTATACTGTGTGTGTACTGTGTGTGTGTGTGCTGTATGTGTGTGTGTATGTTTGTGTGTGTGTGTGTGAGTGTGTGTGAGTGCATGTGCAGAGTGTGTGTGTATACTGTGTGTGTACTGTGTGTGTGTGTACTGTATGTGTGTGTGTGTGTGTGTGTGTGTATGTGCATAGTGTGTGTGTATACTGTGTGTGTACTGTGTGTGTGTGTGTACTGTATGTGTGTGTGTGTATGTGTGCATGTGCAGAGTGTGTGTGTGTGTGTAGCATTATACAATAGCAAACCGAGGATTCCTCCGTCCACAGCAGCGTGAAGTGAAAACATGTGGATGGTCATTTTCACTGTTGCTAAACGGAACAGAGACCCTGTCTATACTCCATCAGGAGAAGACCACACACACACACACACACACACACACACACACACACACACACACACACACACACACACACACACACACACACACACACACACACACACACACACACACACACACACACACACACACACACAGAAGACCACCTCCCCCCTCCCTGCGTCGTCTTCCTCTATTCTGTCTCTGTTTGTAGTCTGGAGCTGTGAAGCTGAAACGCACCAGGCTCTTATCATGGTGACACATTGGAAGCAGAGGGATGGAAGCTGAGCCATTCTCCCATTCAGACTAAACAAAGCAAACAGACAACATGTGGCCTACGGAATGTGATCAGGGGTTCTGTCATGTGATGTGTGAATGTGATCAGGTGTTCTGTCCTGTGATGTGTGAATGTGATCAGGGGTTCTGTCATGTGATGTGTGAATGTGATCAGGGGTTCTGTCATGTGATGTGTGAATGTGATCAGGGGTTCTGTCATGTGATGTGTGAATGTGATCAGGGTTCTGTCCTGTGATGTGTGAATGTGATCAGGGGTTCTGTCATGTGATGTGTGAATGTGATCAGGGGTTCTGTCATGTGATGTGTGAATGTGATCAGGGGTTCTGTCATGTGATGTGAGGTGAATGTGACCAGGGTTCTGTCATGTGATGTGTGTGAATGTGACCAGGTGTTCTGTCATGTGATGTGTGAATGTGATCAGGTGTTCTGTCATGTGATGTGAGTGTGAATGTGACCAGGGGTTCTGTCATGTGATGTGAGATGTGAATGTGACCAGGGTTCTGTCATGTGATGTGAGATGTCAAATGTGACTTCTGTCATGTGATGTGAGGTGTAAATGTGACCAGGGGTTCTGTCATGTGATGTGATGTGATGTGAGGTGTGAATGTGACCAGGGGTTCTGTCATGTCATGTGATGTGATGTGAGGTGTAACATGGTCATATTACCTCTGTACTAAACCAGATATTGAACCTACTACCACAGACTGTAATTGTTGAGCATGTTTCAAAACTGGCTTTTTAATGTAGATCAGAAAAAGGCGTTGCAGGCTTTCAGTTTCACTGACATACAACATGTTGTTGTCAGTGTAGACTACAGCTAGTTGAAGAGAGAGCCTTCAGTTTAAACTGATGGTAAATCCTCTGGTACACCTCAGCAACGGAAGTGTTTTGGTTCAGTCAAGTGTTGTTGACAGGAGGCATACAGGATAGGCCTGTTGGGGATCTACTGTGTGGGCATCTGACAACCCTGACATTTTCGTTCTCACTCTCTCACATCTCTCTCTCTCTCTCTCTGTCTCTCTCTCTCTCTCTCTCTCTGTCTCTGTCTCTTTCGTTCTCTCTCTCTCTCTCTCT
>NW_024608781.1:17500-32500 GCF_018296145.1 Oncorhynchus tshawytscha | reverse complement strand
CAACACTACAACACTACATCACTACAACACTACAGCACTACAACACTACAGCACTACAACACTACAGCACTACAACACTACAGCACTACAACACTACAGCACTACAGCACTACAGCACTACAACACTACAACACTACAGCACTACAACACTACACACTACAACACTACATCACTACAACACTACATCACTACAACACTACATCACTACAACACTACATCACTACAGCACTACAACACTACAACACTACATCACTACAACACTATAGCACTACAGCACTACATCACTACAACACTACAACACTACAGCACTACATCACTACAACACTACATCACTACATCACTACAACACTATAGCACTACAGCACTACATCACTACATCACTACAACACTATAGCACTACATCACTACAACACTACAGCACTACATCACTACAACACAGAGTAACAACACTACAACACTACAGCACTACAACACAGAGTAACAACACTACAACACTACACTACAGAGTAACAACACTACAACACTACAATACAGAGTAACAACACTACATCACTACAACACTACAACACTACAGCACTACAGCACTACATCACTACATCACTACAACACTATAGCACTACATCACTACATCACTACAACACTACAACACTACAGCACTACAGCACTACATCACTACATCACTACAACACTATAGCACTACATCACTACATCACTACAACACTACAACACTACAGCACTACAGCACTATAGCACTACAGCACTACAACACTACAACACTACAATACAGAGTAACAACACTACAACACTACAACACTACAACACTACAGCACTACAACACTACAACACTACAACACTACAACACTACAATACAGAGTAACAACACTACAGCACTACATCACTACAACACTACAACACTACAGCACTACATCACTACAACACTACAACACTACAACACTACAACACTACAACACTACAACACTACAGCACTACAACACTACAACACTACAACACTACAACACTACAGCACTACAACACTACAACACTACAGCACTACAAACACTACAACACTACAACACTACAACACAGAGTAACAACATTACAACACTACAACACTACAGCACTACAACACAGAGTAACAACACTACAACACTACAGCACTACAACACAGAGTAACAACACTACAAACACTACAACACTACAACACTGGTAGAGAGTTAGACCAGACAGACACATAGAGAGTTAGACCAGACAGACACATAGAGAGTTAGACCAGACAGACAAATAGAGAGTTAGACCAGACAGACACATAGAGAGTTAGACCAGACAGACACATAGAGAGTTAGACCAGACAGACACATAGAGAGTTAGACCAGACAGACACATAGAGAGTTAGACCAGACAGACACATAGAGAGTTAGACCAGACAGAGAGTTAGACCAGACAGACACATAGAGATTTAGACCAGAGTAACAACACGACAACACTACAGCACTACAATACAGAGTAACAACACTACAACACTACAACACAGAGTAACAACACTACAACACTACAACACTACACTACAGAGTAACAACACTACAACACAGAGTAACAACACTACAACACAGAGTAACAACACTACAATACAGAGTAACAACACTACAACACTACAACACTACAACACTACAACACTACAACACTACACTACAGAGTAACAACACTACAACACTACAACACTACACTACAGAGTAACAACACTACAACACTACAACACAACAATACAGAGTAACAACACTACAACACTACCACACTACAACACTACACTACAGAGTAACAACACTACAACACTACACTGCAGAGTAACAACACTACAATACTAAAACACTACAACACTACACTACAGAGTAACAACACTACAACACTACAATACAGAGTAACAGCACTACAACACTACACTACAGAGTAACAACACTACAAAACTACAACACTACAGAGAAACAACACTACAACACTACAACACTACAATACAGAGTAACACTACAACACTACAACACTACAACACTACAATACAGAGTAACACTACAACACTACAACACTACACTACAGAGTAACAACATTACAACACAACAACATTACAACACTACAACACTACAATACAGAGTAACACTACAACACTACAATACAGAGTAACAACATTACAACACTACAACAGTACAATACAGATTAACACTACAACACTACAGAGAAACAACACTACAACACTACAATACAGAGTAACACTACAGCACTACAACACCACAACACAGAGTAACACTACAACACTACAAGACTACAACACTACAACAATACATCACAGAGTAACATCACTACAACACTACAACACTAAAATACAGAGTAACAACACTACAACACTACAACAATACAACACAGAGTAACATCACTACAACACTAAAATACAGAGTAACAACACTACAACACAGAGTAACACTACAACACTACAACACAGAGTAACACTACAACACTACAACACAGAGTAACACTACAACACTACAACACTACAACACAGAGTAACACTACAACACTACAACACTACAAGACAGAGTAACAACATTACAACACTACAACATTACAACACTACAACACTACAATACAGAGTAACAACATTACAACACTACAACACTACAAGACAGAGTAACAACACTAGAACACTACAACAATACAACACAGAGTAACATCACTACAACACTAAAATACAGAGTAACAACACTACAACACAGAGTAACACTACAACACTACAACACAGAGTAACACAACAACACTACAACACTACAACACTACAACAATACAACACAGAGTAACATCACTACAACAGTACAACACTACAAGACTACAATGCAGAGTAACAACACTACAACACTACAACACTACAATACAGAGTAACAACACTACAACACTACAACACTACAATACAGAGTAACAACACTACAACACTACAATACAGAGTAACAACACTACAACACTACAACACTACAACACTACAATACAGAGTAACAACACTACAACACAGAGGAACAACACTACAACACTACAATACAGAGTAACAACACTACAACACTGCAACACTACACACAGAGTAACAACACTACAACACTACAATACAGAGTAACAACATTACAACACTACAATACAGATTAACAACACTAAAACACTACAACACTACAACACAGAGTAACAACACTACAACACTACAACACTGCAACACTACACACAGAGTAACAACACTACAACACTACAATACAGAGTAACAACATTACAACACTACAATACAGAGTAACAACACTACAACACTACAACACTACAACACTACACACAGAGTAACAACACTACAACACTACAATACAGATTAACAACACTAAAACACTACAACACTACAATACAGAGTAACAACACTTCAACACTACAACACTACACACAGAGTAACAACACTACAACACTACAATACAGATTAACAACACTACAACACTACAACACAGAGTAACAACACTACAACACTACAACACTACAATACAGAGTAACACTACAACACAGAGTAACAACACTACAATACAGATTAACAACACTACAATACAGATTAACAACACTACAACACTACAACACTACAATACAGAGTAACAACACTACAACACAACACTGCAGAGTAACAACACTACAGAGTAACAACACTACAATACAGAGTAACACCACTACAATACAGATTAACAACACTACAACACTACAACACTACACTACAGAGTAACAACACTACAACACAACACTGCAGAGTAACAACACAACAGAGTAACAACACTACAACACAGAGTAACAACACTACAACACTACAACACTACAATACAGAGTAACAACACTACAACACTACAACACAGAGTAACACAGAGTAACAACACTACAACACTACAACACTACAACACTACAACACAGAGTAACACAGAGTAACAACACTACAACACTACAACACTACAACACAGAGTAACAGAGTAACAACACTACAACACTACAACACTACAACACAGAGTAACACACAACAGTAACAACACTACAACACTAACAACAACACTACAATACAGAGTAACAACACTACAACACTACAACACAGAGTAACACAGAGTAACAACACTACAACACTACAACACACAACACTAC
This sequence comes from Oncorhynchus tshawytscha, assembly GCF_018296145.1. NCBI lineage: Eukaryota > Metazoa > Chordata > Actinopteri > Salmoniformes > Salmonidae > Oncorhynchus > Oncorhynchus tshawytscha. The sequence goes on along the minus strand of NW_024608781.1, from coordinate 28,318 downwards.
AAACACTACAACACTACAACACAGAGTACAACACTACAACACAGAGTAACACAGACTACAACACTACAACACTACAACACTACAACACAGAGTAACACACAGAGTAACAACACTACAACACTACAACACTACAATACAGAGTAACAACACTACAACACTACAACACAGAGTAACACACTACAGTAACAACACTTCAACACTACAACACTACAACACTACAACACAGAGTAACACAGAGTAACAACACTACAACACTACAACACTACAACACAGAGTAACACAGAGTAACAACACTACAACACTACAACACTACAACACAGAGTAACACAGAGTAACAACACTACAACACTACAACACTACAATACAGAGTAACAACACTAAAACACTACAACACTACAATACAGAGTAACAACACTACAACACAGAGTAACACTACAACACTACAATACAGAGTAACAAATCTACAATACAGAGTAACAACAGATTAACAACACTACAACACTACAACACTACAATACAGAGTAACACTACAACACAGATTAACAACAGATTAACAACACTACAACACTACAACACTACAATACAGAGTAACAACACTACAACACAGAGTAACAACACTACAACACTACAACACAGAGTAACAACACTTCAACACTACAGCACTACAATACAGAGTAACAACACTACAACACTACAACACAGAGTAACAACACTACAACACTACAACACTACACTACAGAGTAACAACACTACAACACTACAATACAGAGTAACAACACTACAACACTACAACACTACAATACAGAGTAACAACACTACAACACTACAACACTACACACAGAGTAACAACACTACAACACTACAATACAGAGTAACAACACTACAACACTACAACACAGAGTAACAACACTACAACACTACAACACTACAATACAGAGTAACACTACAACACAGAGTAACAACACTACAATACAGACAGAGTAACAACACTACAACACAGATTAACAACACTACAACACTACAACACTACAATACAGAGTAACAACACTACAACACTACAACACTACAGAGTAACAACACTACAGAGTAACAACACTACAATACAGAGTAACACTACTACAACACAGACAACACTACAACACTACAACACTACAATACAGAGTAACAACACTACAACACTACACTGCAGAGTAACAACACATACAGAGTAACAACACTACAACACAGAGTAACAACACTACAACACTACAACACTACAATACAGAGTAACAACACTACAACACTACAACACAGAGTAACAACACTAACAACACTACAACACTACAACACTACAACACTACAACACAGAGTAACACAGAGTAACAACACTACAACACTACAACACTACAACACAGAGTAACACAGAGTAACAACACTACAACACTACAACACTACAACACAGAGTAACACAGAGTAACAACACTACAACACTACAACACTACAACACAGAGTAACAACACTACAACACTACAACACAGAGTAACACTACAACACTACAACACTACAACAGTACAACACTACAACACTACAACACAGAGTAACAAGAGTAACAACACTACAACACTACAACACTACAACACAGAGTAACACAGACTAACAACACTACAACACTACAACACTACAACACAGAGTAACACACAACACTACAACACTACAACACTACAATACAGAGTAACAACACTACAACACTACAACACTACAATACAGAGTAACAACACTACAACACAGAGTAACACTACAACACTACAACACAGAGTAACAAACTACAATACAGACTAACAACAGATAACAACACTACAACACTACAACACTACAATACAGCGTAACACTACAACACAGATTAACAACAGATTAACAACACTACAACACTACAACACTACAATACAGAGTAACAACACTACAACACAGAGTAACAACACTACAACACTACAACACAGAGTAACAACACTTCAACACTACAGCACTACAATACAGAGTAACAACACTACAACACTACAACACAGAGTAACAACACTACAACACTACAACACAACAATACAGAGTAACAACACTACAACACTACAACACTTCACTACAGAGTAACAACACCACAACACTACACCGCAGAGTAACAACACTACAACACACTACAACACAGAGCAACAATACACAATACAGAGTAACACCACAATACTAAAACACTACAACAATACAACACTACAACACAGAGTAACAACACTACACTACAGAGTAACAACACTACAGAGTAACAACACTACAACACTACAATACAGAGTAACAACACTACAAAACTACAACATTACAACACTACAACACTACAACGCTACAGAGTAACAACACTACAATACAGAGTAACAACACTACAACACTACAACACAGAGTAACAACACTACAACACGACAACACAACAACACAGAGTAACACTACAACACTACAGCACTACAACACTACAATACAGAGTAACAGCACTACAACACGACAACACTACAACACAGAGTAACAACACTACAACACTACAACACTACAATACAGAGTAACAACACTACAACACTACAACACAGAGTAACAACACTACAACACTACAACACTACAATACAGAGTAACAACACTACAACACTACAACACAGAGTAACAACACTACAACACTACAACACTACACTACAGAGTAACAACACTACAAAACTACACTACAGAGTAACAACATTACAACACTACAACACAACAATACAGAGTAACAACACTACAACACTTCACTACAGAGTAACAACACCACAACACTACACTGCAGAGTAACAACACTACAGAGTAACAGCACTACAACACTACAATACAGAGTAACAACACTACAACACTACAACACAGAGTAACAACACTACAACACTACAACACAGAGCAACAATACTACAACACTACAACACTACAACACAGAGTAACAACACTACAACACTACAACACAGAGCAACAATACTACAATACAGAGTAACACCACAATACTAAAACACTACAACACTACAACACTACAACACAGAGTAACAACACTACACTACAGAGTACAACACTACAGAGTAACAACACTACAACACTACAATACAGAGTAACAACACTACAACACTACAATACAGAGTAACAACACTACAACACTACAACACAGAGTAACAACACTACAACACTACAACACAACAACACAGAGTAACACTACAACACTACAGCACTACAACACTACAATACAGAGTAACACTACAACACTACAACACTACAATACAGAGTAACAACACTACAACACTACAACACTACAACACAGAGTCACAACACTACAACACTACAACACAGAGTAACAACACTACAACACTACAACACTACAACACAGAGTAACAACATTACAACACTACAACATTACAACACTACAACACTACAATACAGAGTAACAACATTACAACACTACAACATTACAACACTACAACACTACAATACAGAGTAACAACACTACAACACTACAACACTACAATACAGAGTAACAACACTACAACACTACAACACAGAGTAACAACATTACAACACTACAAGACTACAATACAGAGTAACAACACTACAACACTACAACACAGAGTAACAACACTACAACACTACAACACTACAATACAGAGTAACACTACACTACAAACTACACACTACAGAGTAACAACACTACAACACTAACAACACTACAACACTACAACTACAGAGTAACAACACTACAACACTACAACACTACAACAGAGTAACAACACTACAACACTACAACACTTCACAATACAGAGTAACAACACTACAACACTACAACACAGAGTAACAACACTACAGAGTAACAGCACTACAACACAGAGCAACAACACTACAATACAGAGTAACACCACAATACAAAACACTAACAACACTACAACACTACAACACAGAGTAACAACACTACACTACAGAGTAACAACACTACAGAGTAACAACACTACAACACAGAGTAACAACACTACACTACAGAGTAACAACACTACAGAGTACAACACTACAACACAGAGTAACAACACTACAACACTACAACACAGAGTAACAACACTTCAACACCACTACAATACAGAGTAACAACACTACAACACTACAATACAGAGTAACAACACTACAACACTACAATACAGAGTAACAACACTACAACACTACAACACACTACAACACTACAGTACACACTACAACACTACAACACTACAATACAGAGTAACAACACTACAACACTACAACACTACAGAGTAACAACACTACAACACTACAACACTACAACAACAACACTACAACACTACAACACAACACACTACAACACAGAGTAACACTTCAACACTACAATACTACAACACTACAATACAGAGTAACAACACTACAACACTACAACACAGAGTAACAACATTACAACACTACAACATTACAACACTACAACACTACAATACAGAGTAACAACATTACAACACTACAACACTAGAACACTACAACACTACAACACTACAATATAGAGTAACAACACTACAACACCACAGAGTAACAACACTACAACACTACAACACAGAGTAACAACACTACAACACTACAACACTACAACACTACAACACAGAGTAACAACACTACAACACTACAACACAGAGTAACAACACTACAACACAGAGTAACAACACTACAACACTACAACACTACAATACAGAGTAACAACACTACAACACTACAATACAGAGTAACAACACTACAACACTACAACACTACAATACTAACAACACTACAACACAGAGTAACAACACTACAACACTACAACACTAGAGTAACAACATTACAACACTACAACACTACAATACAGAGTAACAACACTACAATACAGAGTAACAACACTACAACACTACAATACAGAGTAACAACACTACAACACTACAATACAGAGTAACAACACTACAATACAGACAACACTACAACACAGATTAACAACACTACAACACTACAACACTACAACACTACAATACAGAGTACACACAATACTACCACACTACAACACTACACTACAGAGTAACAACACTACAACACTACAACACTACAATACAGAGTACACTACAATACTTCCACACTACAACACTACACTACAGAGTAACAACACTACAACACTACAACACTACATCACTACAACATTACAACACTACAAGACAGAGTAACACCACTACAACACTACAACACAGAGTAACAACACTACAACACTACAAGACAGAGTAACAACACTACAATACAGAGTAACACTACAATACTACAGCACTACAACACTACATTTACAGAGTAACACTTCAACACTACAATACAGAGTTACAACACTACAACACTACAACAATACAACATTACAACACTACAACACAACAATACTGAGTAACAACATTACAACACTACAACATTACAACACTACAACACTAGAACACTACAACACTACAGCACTACAACACTACAACACAGAGTAACACTACAACACTACAACACTACAACATTACAACAATACAACACAGAGTAACATCACTACAACACTACAACACTACAGCACTACAACACTACAGCACTACAATACAGAGTAACAACACTACAACACTACAATACAGAGTAACAACACTACAACACTACAATACAGAGTAACAACACTACAACACTACAACACTACAGCACTACAATACAGAGTAACAACACTACAACACTACAACACAGAGTAACAACACTACAGCACTACAATACAGAGTAACAACACTACAACACTACAATACAGAGTAACAACACTACAACACTACAACACAGAGTAACAACACTACAGCACTACAATACAGAGTAACAACACTACAACACTACAACACAGAGTAACAACACTACAACACTACAACACAGAGTAACAACACTACAACACTACAACACAGAGTAACAACACTACAACACTACAACACAGAGTAACAACACTACAACACAGAGTAACAACACTACAACACTACAATACAGAGTAACAACACTACAACACTACAACACAGAGTAACAACACTACAACTCTACAATACAGAGTAACAACACTACAACACTACAACACAGAGTAACAACTCTACAGCACAGAGTAACAACACTACAACACTACAATACAGAGTAACAACACTACACCACTACAACACAGAGTAACAACTCTACAACACAGAGTAACAACACTACAACACTACAACACTACAATACAGAGTAACAACATTACAACACAACAATACAGAGTAACAACACTACAACACTACAATACAGAGTAACAACACTACAACACTACACTACAGAATAACAACACTACAATACAGAGTAACAACACTACAACACTACAACACAGAGTAACAACACTACAACACTACAACACAGAGTAGCAACACTACAACACTACAACACAGAGTAACAACACTACAACACTACAACACAGAGTAACAACACTACAACTCTACAACACAGAGTAACAACACTACAACACTACAATACAGAGTAACAACACTACAACACAGAATAACAACACTACAACACTACAACACTACAATACAGAGTAACAACACTACAACACTACAATACAGAGTAACACCATTACAACACTACAACACAGAGTAACAACTCTACAACACAGAGTAACAACACTACAACACTACAACACTACAATACAGTGTAACAACATTACAACACAACAATACAGAGTAACAACACTACAACACTACAATACAGAGTAACAACACTACAACACTACACTACAGAATAACAACACTACAATACAGAGTACACTACAACACTACAACATTACAACACAACAATACAGAGTAACAGCACTACAATACAGAGTACACTACAATACTACCACACTACAACACTACACTGCAGAGTAACAACACTACATTACAGAGTAACACTACAATACAGAGTACACTACACTACTACCACACTACAACACTACACTACAGAGTAACACTTCAACACTACAACACTACAATACAGAGTAACAGCACTACAACACTACAACACTACAACTACAGCACTACAATACAGAGTAACACTACAACACTACAATACAGAGTAACAGCACTACAACACTACAACACTACAGCACTACAGCACTACAATACAGAGTAACACTACAACACTACAATACAGAGTAACAATCCAACACTACAATACAGAGTAACAGCACTACAACACTACAACACTACAGCACTACAGCACTACAATACAGAGTAACACTACAATACTACCACACTACAATACAGAGTAACAGCACTACAACACTACAACACTACAGCACTACAGCACTACAACTACATACAGAGTAACACTACAACACTACAATACAGAGTAACAACAATACAACACAGAGTAACACTACAACACTACAAAACTACCACACCACAACACTACAACACTACAATACAGAGTAACACTACAACACTACAACACTACAACACAGAGTAACACTACAGCACTACAACACTACAACACAGTGTAACACCACAACACTACAACACTACAACACTACAACAATACAACACAGAGTAACATCACTACAACACTACAACACTAAAATACAGAGTAACAACACTACAACACTACAACACAGAGTAACAACACTACAACACTACAACACAGAGTAACACTACAACACTACAACACAGAGTAACACTACAACACTACAACACTACAACACTACAACACTACAACACTACAATACAGAGTAACAACACTACAACACTACAACACTACAATACAGAGTAACAACACTACAACACTACAATACAGAGTAACAACATTACAACACTACAACATTACAATACAGAGTAACAACATTACAACACTACAACATTACAACACTACAACACTACAACACTACAACACTACAGCACTGCAACACAGAGTAACAACATTACAACACTACAAGACTACAATACAGAGTAACAACACTACAACACTACAATACAGAGTAACAACACTACAACATTACAACACTACAACACTAGAACACTACAACACTACAGCACTACAACACTACAACACAGAGTAACACTACAACACTACAACACTACAACACTACAACAATACAACACAGAGTAACATCACTACAACATTACAACACTACAATACAGAGTAACAACACTACAGCACAGAGTAACAACACTACACTACAGAGTAACAACACTACAACACTACAACACTACACACAGAGTAACAACACTACAACACTACAACACTACAATACAGAGTAACAACACTACAACACAGAGTAACAACACTACAACACTACAATACTACCACACTACAACACTACACTACAGAGTAACAACATTACAACACTACAACACTACAGCACTACAATACAGAGTAACACTACAACACTACAATACAGAGTAACAACAATACAACACTACAACACTACAAAACTACAACACCACAGCACTACAACACTACAATACAGAGTAACATTAAAACACTACAACACAACAACACAGAGTAACACTACAACACTACAACACTACAACAATACAACACAGAGTAACATCACTACAACACTACAACACAGAGTAACAACACTACAACACTACAACACAGAGTAACACTACAACACTACAACACAGAGTAACACTACAACACTACAACACTACAACACTACAATACAGAGTAACAACACTACAACACTACAACACAGAGTAACAACATTACAACACTACAACATTACAACACTACAACACTAGAACACTACAACACTACAGCACTACAACACTACAACACAGAGTAACACTACAACACTACAACACTACAACACTACAACAATACAACACAGAGTAACATCACTACAACACTACAAGACTACAATACAGAGTAACAACACTACAACACTACAACACTACAATAGAGAGTAACAACACTACAATACAGAGTAACAACACTACAACACTACAATACAGAGTAACAACACTACATAACTACAACACTACAACACTACAACACTACAACACTACAACACTACAATACAGAGTAACAACACTACAACACTACAATACAGAGTAACAACACTACAACACTACAATACAGAGTAACAACACTACATAACTACAACACTACAACACTACAACACTACAATACAGAGTAACAACACTACAACACTACACTACAGAGTAACAACATGACAACACTACAACACTACATCACTACAAAATTACAACACTACACACAGAGTAACAACACTACAACACTACAACACTACAATACAGAGTAACAACACTACAACACTACAACACTACACTAGAGAGTAACAACACTACAATACAGAGTAACAACACTACAACACTACAATACAGAGTAACAACACTACAATACAGAGTAACACTACAACACAGATTAACAACACTACAACACTACAACACTACAACACTACAACACTACAACACTACAATACAGAGTACACCACAATACTACCACACTACAACACTACACTACAGAGTAACACCACTACAACACTACAACACTACAATACAGAGTACACTACAATACTTCCACACTACAACACTACACTACAGAGTAACAACATTACAACATTACAACACTACATCACTACAACATTACAACACTACAAGACAGAGTAACACCACTACAACACTACACTGCAGAGTAACAACACTACAACACTACAAGACAGAGTAACAACACTACAATACAGAGTAACACTACAATACTACAATACAGAGTTACAACACTACAACACTACAACAATACAACATTACAACACTACAACACAACAATACTGAGTAACAACATTACAACACTACAACATTACAACACTACAACACTAGAACACTACAACACTACAGCACTACAACACTACAACACAGAGTAACACTACAACACTACAACACTACAACACTACAACAATACAACACAGAGTAACATCACTACAACACTACAACACTACAACACTACAACACTACAACAATACAACACAGAGTAACATCACTACAACACTACAGCACTACAACACTACAACACAGAGTAACACTACAACACTACAACACCACAACACTACAACAATACAACACAGAGTAACATCACTACAACACTACAACACTACAATACAGAGTAACAACACTACAACACTACAACACTACAACACTACACACAGAGTAACAACACTACAACACTACAACACTACACACAGAGTAACAACACTACAACACTACAAGACTACAATACAGAGTAACAACACTACATAACTACAACACTACAACACTACAGCACTACAACACTACAATACAGAGTAACAACACTACAACACTACAATACAGAGTAACAACACTACAACACTACAGTACAGAGTAACAACACTACAACACTACAATACAGAGTACACTACAATACTACCACACTACAATACAGAGTAACAACACTACAACACTACAACACTACAATACAGAGTAACAACACTACAACACTACAACACTACAATAGAGAGTAACAACACTACATAACTACAACACTACAACACTACAACACTACAATAGAGAGTAACAACACTACAATACAGAGTAACAACACTACAACACTACAACACTACAATACAGAGTAACACCACTACAACACTACAACACAGAGTACACTACAATACTTCCACACTACAACACTACACTACAGAGTAACAACATTACAACATTACAACACTACATCACTACAACATTACAACACTACAAGACAGAGTAACAC
>NW_024608781.1:0-12500 GCF_018296145.1 Oncorhynchus tshawytscha | reverse complement strand
ACAACACTACAACACTACAGCACTACAACACAGAGTAACAACACTACAACACTACAGCACTACAACACAGAGTAACAACACTACAAACACTACAACACTACAACACTGGTAGAGAGTTAGACCAGACAGACACATAGAGTTAGACCAGACAGACACATGGAGTTAGACCAGACAGACACAGAGTTAGACCAGACAGACACATAGAGAGTTAGACCAGACAGACACATAGAGAGTTAGACCAGACAGACACATAGAGAGTTAGACCAGACAGACACATAGAGAGTTAGACCAGACAGACACATAGAGAGTTAGACCAGACAGACACATAGAGAGTTAGACCAGACAGACACATAGAGAGTTAGACCAGACAGACACAGAGAGAGTTAGACCAGACAGACACATAGAGATTTAGACCAGAGTAACAACACGACAACACTACAGCACTACAATACAGAGTAACAACACTACAACACTACAACACAGAGTAACAACACTACAACACTACAACACAGAGTAACAACACTACAATACAGAGTAACAACACTACAACACTACAACACTACAACACTACAACACTACACTACAGAGTAACAACACTACAACACTACAACACTACACTACAGAGTAACAACACTACAACACTACAACACAACAATACAGAGTAACAACACTACAACACTACAACACTACAATACAGAGTACACTACAATACTACCACACTACAACACTACACTACAGAGTAACAACACTACAACACTACACTGCAGAGTAACAACACTACAATACTAAAACACTACAACACTACACTACAGAGTAACAACACTACAACACTACAATACAGAGTAACAACATTACAACACTACAACACTACACTACAGAGTAACAACACTACAAAACTACAACACTACAGAGAAACAACACTACAACACTACAATACAGAGTAACACTACAACACTACAACACTACAACACTACAATACAGAGTAACAGCACTACAACACTACAACACTACACTACAGAGTAACAACACTACAAAACTACAACACTACAGAGAAACAACACTACAACACTACAATACAGAGTAACACTACAACACTACAGCACTACAGCACTACAATACAGAGTAACACTACAACACTACAATACAGAGTAACAACACTACAACACTACAACACTACAGCACTACAGAGAAACAACACCACAACACTACAATACAGAGTAACACTACAACACTACAACACTAAAATACAGAGTAACAACACTACAACACAGAGTAACACTACAACACTACAACACAGAGTAACACTACAACACTACAACACAGAGTAACACTACAGCACTACAACACTACAACACAGAGTAACACTACAACACTACAAGACTACAACACTACAACAATACAACACAGAGTAACATCACTACAACACTACAACACGAAAATACAGAGTAACAACACTACAACACAGAGTAACACTAAAACACTACAACACAGAGTAACACTACAACACTACAACACTACAACACAGAGTAACACTACAACACTACAACACTACAAGACAGAGTAACAACATTACAACACTACAACATTACAACACTACAACACTACAACACAGAGTAACACTACAACACTACAACACTACAATACAGAGTAACAACACTACAACACAGAGGAACACAACAACACTACAACACTACAACAATACAACACAGAGTAACATCACTACAACACTAAAATACAGAGTAACAACACTACAACACAGAGTAACACTACAACACTACAACACAGAGTAACACTACAACACTACAACACTACAAGCCAGAGTAACAACACTACAACACTACAATACAGAGTAACAACACTACAACACAGAGTAACACAACAACACTACAACACTACAACACTACAACACAGAGTAACAACATTACAACACTACAACACTACAATACAGAGTAACAACATTACAACATTACAACACTACAGCACTACAACACTACAACACAGAGTAACACAACAACACTACAACAATACAACACAGAGTAACATCACTACAACAGTACAACACTACAAGACTACAATGCAGAGTAACAACACTACAACACTACAACACTACAATACAGAGTAACAACACTACAACACTACAATACAGAGTAACAACACTACAACACAGAGGAACAACACTACAACACTACAACACTACAACACTACACTACAGAGTAACAGCATTACAACATGACAACACTACAACACTAAATCACTACAACATTACAACACTACAACACTACAATACAGAGTAACAACACTACAGCACTGCAACACTACACACAGAGTAACAACACTACAACACTACAACACTACAACACTACAACACTACAATACAGAGTAACAACACTACAACACTACAACACAGAGTAACAACACTAAAACACTACAACACTACAATACAGAGTAACAACACTACAACACAGAGTAACAACACTACAACACTACAACACTAAAACACTACAACACTACAATACAGAGTAACAACACTACAACACTACAACACAGAGTATCAACACTACAACACTACAACACTACACACAGAGTAACAACACTACAACACTACAACACTACAATACAGATTAACAACACTAAAACACTACAACACTACAATACAGAGTAACAACACTACAACACAGAGTATCAACACTACAACACTACAACACTACAATACAGAGTAACACTACAACACTACAACACTACAAATTTTCAATACAGAGTAACACTACAACACAGAGTAACAACACTACAACACTACAATACAGAGTAACAACACTACAACACAGAGTAACAACACTACAATACAGAGTAACACCACTACAATACAGATTAACACTACAACACAGATTAACAACACTACAACACTACAACACTACAATACAGAGTACACTACAATACTACCACACTACAACACTACACTACAGAGTAACAACACTACAGCACAACACTGCAGAGTAACAACACTACAGAGTAACAACACTACAACACAGAGTAACAAACACTACAACACTACAACACTACAATACAGAGTAACAACACTACAACACTACAACACAGAGTAACACAGAGTAACAACACTTCAACACTACAACACTACAATACAGAGTAACAACACTAAAACACTACAACACTACAATACAGAGTAACAACACTACAACACAGAGTAACACTACAACACTACAACACTACAATACAGAGTAACAAATCTACAATACAGAGTAACACTACAACACAGAGTAACAACACTACAACACTACAATACAGAGTAACACCACTACAATACAGAGTAACACTACAACACAGATTAACAACAGATTAACAACACTACAGCACTACAATACAGAGTAACAACACTACAGCACTACAATACAGATTAACAACACTACAGCACTACAATACAGAGTAACAACACTACAACACTACAACACAGAGTAACAACACTACAACACTACAACACTACAACACAGAGTAACAACACTACAACACTACAACACAGAGTAACAACACTTCAACACTACAGCACTACAATACAGAGTAACAACACTACAACACTACAACACTACAACACTACAATACAGAGTAACAACACTACAACACTACAACACTACACTACAGAGTAACAACACTACAACACTACAACACAACAATACAGAGTAACAACACTACAACACTACAACACTTCACTACAGAGTAACAACACCACAACACTACACCGCAGAGTAACAACACTACAGAGTAACAGCACTACAACACAGAGCAACAATACTACAATACAGAGTAACACCACAATACTAAAACACTACAACACTACAACACTACAACACAGAGTAACAACACTACACTACAGAGTAACAACACTACAGAGTAACAACACTACAACACTACAATACAGAGTAACAACACTACAACACTACAATACAGAGTAACAACACTACAACACTACAACACAGAGTAACAACACTACAACACGACAACACAACAACACAGAGTAACACTACAACACTACAGCACTACAACACTACAATACAGAGGAACAACATTACAACATTACAACACTACAACACCACAATACAGAGTAACACCATTACAACACTACAACATTACAACACTACAACACTACAACACTACAACACTACAACACTACAACACAGAGTAACAACAACACTACAACACAGAGTAACACTTCAACACTACAATACTACAACACTACAATACAGAGTAACAACACTACAACACTACAACACAGAGTAACAACATTACAACACTACAACATTACAACACTACAACACTACAATACAGAGTAACAACATTACAACACTACAATACAGAGTAACAACATTACAACACTACAACACTACAACACTACAGCACTACAGCACTACAACACTACAACACTAACAACAACACTACAACAATACAACACAGAGTAACATCACTACAACAGTACAATACAGAATAACAACACTACAGCACTACAACATAGAGTAACACTACAACACTACAACAATACAACACAGAGTAACATCACTACAACACTACAATACAGAGTAACAACACTACAACACTACAACACTACAATACAGAGTAACAACACTACAACACTACAATACAGAGTAACAACACTACAGCACTACAATACAGAGTCACAACACTACAACACAGAGTAACAACACTAAAACACTACAACACTACAATACAGAGTAACAACACTACAACACAGAGTAACAACACTACAACACTACAACACTACAACACAGAGTAACAACATTACAACATTACAACACTACAACACTACAATACAGAGTAACAACACTACAACACTACAACACAGAGTAACAACATTACAACACTACAACATTACAACACTACAACACTACAACACTACAATACAGAGTAACAACACTACAACACTACAACACTACAATACAGAGTAACAACACTACAACACTACAACACTACAATACAGAGTAACAACACTACAACACTACAACACTACACACAGAGTAACAACACTACAACACTACAATACAGAGTAACAACACTACAACACTACAACACTACAATACAGAGTAACAACACTACAACACTACAATACAGAGTAACACAATACTACCACACTACAACACAGAATAACAGCATTACAACATGACAACACTACAACACTACAAACTACAATACAGAGTAACAACACTACAACACTACACTACAGAGTAACAACACTACAATACTACCACACTACAACACTACACTACAGAGTAACAGCATTACAACATGACAACACTACAACACTACATCACTACAACACTACAAACTACAATACAGAGTAACAACACTACAACACTACAATACAGAGTAACAACACTACAACACTACAACACAGAGTAACAACACTAAAACACTACAACACTACAATACAGAGTAACAACACTACAACACAGAGTAACACTACAACACTACAATACAGAGTAACAAATCTACAATACAGAGTAACACTACAACACAGAGTAACAACACTACAACACTACAATACAGAGTAACAACACTACAACACAGAGTAACACCACTACAATACAGAGTAACACTACAACACAGATTAACAACACTACAACACTACAACACTACAATACAGAGTAACAACACTACAACACTACAACACTAGAGTAACAACACTACAACACTACAACACAGAGTAACAACACTACAACACTACAACACAGAGTAACAACACTACAACACTACAACACTACAACACAGAGTAACAACACTTCAACACTACAGCACTACAATACAGAGTAACAACACTACAACACTACAACACAGAGTAACAACACTATAACACTACAACACAGAGTAACAACACTACAACACTACAACACTACACTACAGAGTGACAACACTACAAAACTACACTACAGAGTAACAACATTACAACACTGCAACACTACAACACTTCACTACAGAGTAACAACACCACAACACTACACCGCAGAGTAACAACACTACAGAGTAACAGCACTACAACACAGAGCAACAATACTACAATACAGAGTAACACCACAATACTAAAACACTACAACACTACAACACTACAACACAGAGTAACAACACTACACTACAGAGTAACAACACTACAGAGTAACAACACTACAACACAGAGTAACAACACTACACTACAGAGTAACAACACTACAGAGTAACAACACTACACTACAGAGTAACAACACTACAAAACTACAACACTACATAGTAACAGCACTTCAACACCACAACACTACAGAGTAACAACACTACAACACTACAATACAGAGTAACAACACTACAACACTACAATACAGAGTAACAACACTACAACACTACAACACAGAGTAACAACACTACAATACAGAGTAACAACACCACAACACTACAACACAGAGTAACAACACTACAACACTACAACACTACAACACTACAATACAGAGTAACAACACTACATCACTACAACACTTCACTACAGAGTAACAACACCACAACACTACACTACAGAGTAACAACACTACAGCACAGAGCAACAATACTACAATACAGAGTAACACCACAATACTAAAACACTACAACAATACAACACTACAACACAGAGTAACAACACTACACTACAGAGTAACAACACTACAGAGTAACAACACTACAAAACTACAACACTACAGAGTAACAGCACTTCAACACCACAACACTACAGAGTAACAACACTACAACACTACAATACAGAGTAACAACACTACAACACTACAACACAACAACACAGAGTAACACTACAACACTACAGCACTACAACACTACAATACAGAGTAACACTACAACACTACAACACTACAATACAGAGGAACAACATTACAACATTACAACACTACAACACCACAATACAGAGTAACACCATTACAACACTACAACATTACAACACTACAACACTACAACACTACAACACTACAACACTACAATACAGAGTAACAACACTACAACACTACAACACAGAGTAACAACATTACAACACTACAACATTACAACACTACAACACTACAATACAGAGTAACAACATTACAACACTACAACACAGAGTAACAACATTACAACACCACAATACAGAGTAACAACATTACAACACTACAATACAGAGTAACAACACTACAACACTACAACACAGAGTAACAACATTACAACACTACAACACTACAACACTACAATACAGAGTAACAACACTACAACACTACAACACAGAGTAACAACACTACAACACTACAACACAACAACACAGAGTAACAACACTACAACACTACAACACTACAATACAGAGTAACAACACTACAGCACTACAATACAGAGTCACAACACTACAACACTACAACACAGAGTAACAACACTACAACACTACAGCACTACAACACTACAACACAGAGTAACACTTCAACACTACAATACTACAACACTACAATACAGAGTAACAACACTACAACACTACAACACAGAGTAACAACATTACAACACTACAACATTACAACACTACAACACTACAATACAGAGTAACAACATTACAACACTACAACATTACAACACTACAACACTAGAACACTACAACACTACAACACTACAATACAGAGTAACAACACTACAACACAGAGTAACAACACTTCAACACTACAACACTACAATACAGAGTAACAACACTACAACACTACAATACAGAGTAACAACACTACAACACTACAACACAGAGTAACAACACTACAACACTACAACATTAAAACACTACAACACTACAATACAGAGTAACAACACTACAACACTACAACACAGAGTAACAACACTACAACACTACAACACTACAATACAGAGTAACAACACTACAACACTACAACACAGAGTAACAACATTACAACACTACAACATTACAACACTACAAGACTACAATACAGAGTAACAACATTACAACACTACAACACAGAGTAACAACACTACAACACTACAACACTACAACACTACAACACTACAATACAGAGTAACAACACTACAATACTACAACACTACAATACAGAGTAACAACACTACAACACTACAACACAGAGTAACAACACTACAACACTACAACATTACAACACTACAACACTACAATACAGAGTAACAACATTACAACACTACAACATTACAACACTACAACACTAGAACACTACAACACTACAACACTACAATACAGAGTAACAACACTACAACACAGAGTAACAACACTTCAACACTACAACACTACAATACAGAGTAACAACACTACAACACTACAACACAGAGTAACAACACTACAACACTACAACACAGAGTAACAACATTACAACACTACAACACTAGAACACTACAACACTACAACACAGAGTAACACACAACACTACAACACTACAACACTACAATACAGAGTAACAACACTACAACACTACAAGACTACAATGCAGAGTAACAACACTACAACACTACAACACTACACACAGAGTAACAACACTACAACACTACAACACTACAGAGTAACAACACTACAACACAGAGGAACAACACTACAACACTACAACACTACAATACAGAGTAACAACACTACAACACTACAATACAGAGTAACAACATTACAACACTACAACACAGAGTAACAACATTACAACACTACAACACTACAACACTACAATACAGAGTAACAACACTACAACACTACAACACAGAGTAACAACATTACAACACTACAACATTACAACACTACAAGACTACAATACAGAGTAACAACATTACAACACTACAACACAGAGTAACAACACTACAACACTACAACACTACAACACTACAACACTACAATACAGAGGAACAACACTACAACACTACAACACTACAGAGTAACAACACTAAAGCACTACAACACAGAGTCACAACACTACAACACTACAACACAGAGTAACAACACTACAACACTACAGCACTACAACACTACAACACAGAGTAACACTACAACACTACAACACAGAGTAACACTTCAACACTACAATACTACAACACTACAATACAGAGTAACAACACTACAACACTACAACACAGAGTAACAACATACAACACTACAACATTACAACACTACAACACTACAATACAGAGTAACAACATTACAACACTACAACATTACAACACTACAACACTAGAACACTACAACACTACAACACTACAACACAGAGTAACAACACTTCAACACTACAACACTACAATACAGAGTAACAACACGACATAACTACAACACAGAGTAACAACACTACAACACTACAACACAGAGTAACACTACAACACTACAACACTACAACACTACAATACAGAGTAACAACATTACAACACTACAACACAGAGTAACAACACTACAACACCACAACACAGAGTAACAACACTACAACACTACAATACAGAGTAACAACATTACAACACTACAACATTACAACACTACAAGACTACAACACTACAACACTACAACACAGAGTAACAACACTACAACACTACAACACTACAACACTACAACACTACAATACAGAGGAACAACACTACAACACTACAACACTACAATACAGAGTAACAACACTACAACACTACAACACAGAGTAACAACATTACAACACTACAACATTACAACACTACAACACTACAATACAGAGTAACAACATTACAACACTACAACATTACAACACTACAACACTAGAACACTACAACACTACAACACTACAACACAGAGTAACAACACTTCAACACTACAACACTACAATACAGAGTAACAACACGACATAACTACAACACAGAGTAACAACACTACAACACTACAACATTACAACACTACAACACTAGAACACTACAACACTACAACACAGAGTAACAACACTACAACACTACAATACAGAGTAACAACACTACAACACTACAAGACTACAATGCAGAGTAACAACACTACAACGCTACAACACAGAGTAACAACACTACAACACTACAACACTACAATACAGAGTAACAACACTACAACACAGAGGAACAACACTACAACACTACAACACTACAATACAGAGTAACAACACTACAACACTACAATACAGAGTACACTACAATACTACCACACTACAACACTACACTACAGAGTAACAACACTACAACACTACAACACTACAACACTTCACTGCAGATTAACAACACTACAGCACAGAGTAACACTACAATACTACAACACGACAACACTACAACACTCCACTACAGAGTAACAACACTACAAAACTACAACACTACAGAGTAACAACACTACAACACTACAACACTACAGAGTAACAACACTACAACACTACAATACAGAGTAACAACACTACAACACTACAACACAGAGTAACAACACTACAACACTACAATATAGAGTAACAACACTACAACACCACAGAGTAACAACACTACAACACTACAACACAGAGTAACAACACTACAACACTACAACACTACAACACTACACTACAGAGTAACAACACTACAACACTACAACACTACAACACTACACACAGAGTAACAACACTACAACACTACACTACAGAGTAACAACACTACAACACTACACTACAGAGTAACAACACTACAACACTACACTACAGAGTAACAACACTACAACACTACACACAGAGTAACAACACTACAACACTACAACACTACAATACAGAGTAACAACACTACAACACAGAGGAACAACACTACAACACTACAACACTACAATACAGAGTAACAACACTACAACACTACAATACAGAGTACACTACAATACTACCACACTACAACACAGAATAACAGCATTACAACATGACAACACTACAACACTACAACACTACAACACTACATAACTACAATACAGAGTAACAACACTACAACACTACACTACAGAGTAACAACACTACAATACTACCACACTACAACACTACACTACAGAGTAACAGCATTACAACATGACAACACTACAACACTACATCACTACAACACTACATAACTACAATACAGAGTAACAACACTACAACACTACAATACAGAGTAACAACACTACAACACAGAGTAACAACACTACAACACTACAACACTACAATACAGAGGAACAACATTACAACATTACAACACTACAACACTACAATACAGAGTAACAACACTACAACACTACAACACAGAGTAACAACACTGCAACACTACAATACAGAGTAACACCACTACAATACAGAGTAACACTACAACACAGATTAAGAACACTACAACACTACAACACTACAATACAGAGTAACAACACTACAACACTACAACACTACAATACACAGTAACAACACTACAACACTACAACACAGAGTAACAACACTACAACACTACAACACAGAGTAACAACACTACAACACTACAACACTACAACACAGAGTAACAACACTTCAACACTACAGCACTACAATACAGAGTAACAACACTACAACACTACAACACAGAGTAACAACACTATAACACTACAACACAGAGTAACAACACTACAACACTACAACACAGAGTAACAACACTACAACACTACAACACTACACTACAGAGTGACAACACTACAAAACTACACTACAGAGTAACAACATTACAACACTGCAACACAACAATACAGAGTAACAACACTACAACACTTCACTACAGAGTAACAACACCACAACACTACACCGCAGAGTAACAACACTACAGAGTAACAGCACTACAACACAGAGCAACAATACTACAATACAGAGTAACACCACAATACTAAAACACTACAACAATACAACACTACAACACAGAGTAACAACACTACAACACAGAGTAACAACACTACACTACAGAATAACAACACTACAGAGTAACAACACTACAACACAGAGTAACAACACTACACTACAGAGTAACAACACTACAGAGTAACAACACTACACTACAGAGTAACAACACTACAAAACTACAACACCACATAGTAACAGCACTTCAACACCACAACACTACAGAGTAACAACACTACAACACTACAATACAGAGTAACAACACTACAACACTACAACACAGAGTAACAACACTACAACACTACAACACAGAGTAACAACACTACAATACAGAGTAACAACACTACAACACTACAACACAGAGTAACAACACTACAACACGACAACACAACAACACAGAGTAACACTACAACACTACAGCACTACAACACTACAATACAGAGTAACACTACAACACTACAATACAGAGTAACACTACAACACTACAATACAGAGTAACAACACTACAACACTACAACACAGAGTAACAACACTACAACACTACAGACTACAACACAGAGTAACAACACTTCAACACTACAGCACTACAATACAGAGTAACAACACTACAACACTACAACACAGAGTAACAACACT